>NW_027512788.1:200000-362800 GCF_048772815.1 Callospermophilus lateralis | reverse complement strand
TACAGAAGATAATTAGAAAGTATTTTGAAACCCTATATTCAAATGAAATAGAAGATAGTGAAGATATCAATAAATTTCTTAAGTCATACGATGTGCCAAGATTGAGTCAGGAAGACACACACAATTTAAACAGACCAATAACAAAGGAAGAAATACAAGAAGCCATCAAAAGACTACGAACCAAAAAAAGCCCTGGAGCGGATGGGTATAGAGCGGAGCTCTACAAAACCTTAAAAGAAGAATTAATACCAATACTTTTCAAGCTATTTCAAGAAATAGAAAATGAAGGTGCTCTTTCAAATTCATTCTATGAGGCCAAAATCACCCTGATCCCGAAACCAGACAAAAACACTTCAAAGAAACAAAACTACAGACCAATATCTCTAATAAACTAGGATGCAAAAATTCTCAATAAAATCCTGGTGAATGTAATACAAAAGCATATCAAAAAATTGTGCACCATGATCAAGTAGGATTCATCCCAGGGATGCAAGGCTAGTTCAATATACGGAAATCCATAAATGCTATTCACCACATCAATAGACTTAAAGACAAGAACCATATGATCATCTTGATAGATGCAGAAAAAACATTCGACAAAGTTCAGCCTCCCTTTATGTTCAAAACACTAGAAAAATTAGGGATAACAGGAACTTACCTCAACATTGTAAAAGCTATATATGCTAAACCTCAGGCTAGCATCATCGTAAATGGAGAAAAACTGAAGGCATTCCCTCTAAAATCTGGAACAAGACAGGGATGCCCTCTATCACCACTTCTATTCGATTTAGTTCTTGAAATACTAGCCAGAGCAATTAGACAGACAAAAGAAATTAAAGACATGAAAATAGGAAAAGAAGAACTTAAATTATCGCTATTTTCAGATGACATGATAATATATTTAACAGACTCAAAAGGGTCTACAAACAACTGCTAGAGTTAATAAATGAATTCAGCAAAGTGGCAAGATATAAAGTCAACACGCATTAATCAAAGGCATTCCTGTATATCAGCAGAAAAACTTCTGAAATTGAAATGAGGAAAACCACTCCATTCACTATATCCACAAAGAATATAAGATACTTGGGAATCATCCTAACGAAAGAGGTGAAAGATTTATATAATGAAACCTACAGAACCCTAAAGAGAGAGATAGAAAAAGATCTTAGAAGATGGAAAAATGTACTTTGTTCATGGATAGGCAGAACTAACATCATCAAAATGTTGATATTACCCAAAGTTCTCTACAGGTTTAAATCGGTGCCAATAAAAATCCCAATGGCATTTATTGTAGAAATGATAAAGCAATCATGAAATTCATATGGAAAAACAAAAGACCCTGAATACCAAAAGCAATTCTAAGCAGGAAGTGTGAATCTGGAGGTATAGCGATACAAGAGTTCAAACTGTACTACAAAGCAATAGTAATAAAAACATCGTGGTACTGGTACCAAAACAGGCAGCTGGACCAATGGTATAGAATAGAGGACACAGAAACCAATCCACAAAATTACAACTTTCTTATATTTGATAAAGGGGCTAAAAACATGCAATGGAGGAAAGATAGCATCTTCAACAAATGGTGCTGGGAAAATTGGAAATCCATATGCAACAAAATGAAACTGAATCCCTTTCTCTCACCATGCAAAAAGTTAACTCAAAATGGATCCAGGAGCTAGATATCAAATCAGAGACACTGCGTCTAATAGAAGAAAAAGTTGGCTACGATCTACATACTGTGGGGTCGGGCTCCACATTCTTTAATAGGATGCCCATAGCCAAAGAGTTAATAACAAGAATAAACAAATGGGACTCACTTAAACTAATTTTTTTTTCAGCAAGAGAAACAATAAGAGAGGTAAATAGAGAGCCTACATCCTGGGAACAAATTTTTACCCCTCACACTTCAGATAGAGCCCTAATATCCAGAATATACAAAGAACTCAAAAAAATTAAACAATAAGATAACAAATAACCCAATCAACAAATGGGCCAAGGACCTGAACAGACACTTCACAGAGGAGGACATTCAATCAATGAACAAGTACATGAAAAAATGCTCACTATCTCTAGCAGTCAGAGAAATGCAAATCAAAACCACCCTATGATACCATCTCACTCCAGTAAGATCGGCAGCCATTATGAAGTCAAACAAAATAAGTGTTGGTGAGAATGTGGGGAAAAGGGTACACTTGTACACTGCTGGTGGGACTGCAAATTGGTGAGGCCAATTTGGAAAGTACTATGGTGATACCTGGGAAAGCTGGGAATGGATCCACCATTTGACCCAGCTATCACCCTTCTCGAACTATTTCCTGAGGATCTTAAAAGAGCGTACTGTAGAGATACTGCCACATCAATGATCATAGCTGCACAATTCACAATAACTAGACTGTGGAACCAACCTAGATGCCCTTCAATAAATGAATGGATAAAAAAAATGTGGCTTTTATACAAAATGGAGTATTACTCTTCATTAAAAAATGACAAAATCATAGAATTTGCATGGAAATGGATGGCATTAGAGCAGATTATGCTAGGCGAAGCTAGCCAATCCTTAAAAAAACAAATGCCAAATGTCTTCTTTGATATCAAAAGAGCAACTAAGAACAGAACATCGAGGAAGAGCATGAGGAAAAGTTTATCATTAAACAAAGACGAGTTGGGGGAGAGAAAGGGAGAGAGAAGGGAAAGCATATGGAAATAGTAGGAGACCCTCAATGTTACACAAAATTACATATAAGAGGATTTGAGGGGAAATGGGGGGGAAACAATGGAGAGAATTGAACAACAGCAGATGAGGTAGAGAGGGAAGATGGGAGGGGAGGGGAGGGGGGATAGTGGGGGATAGGAAAGGTCGCAGAATACAACAGTCACTAATATGCTATTGTTCAAAAATGTGAATGTGTAACCAATGTGATTCTGAAATTCATATTTGTGGAAAAAATGGGAGTTCATAACCCATTTGAGTCAAATGTATCAAAGATGATATATCATGAGCTTTGTAATGTTTGGAACAACCAATAGAAATAAATAAATAAATAACGGTTTAAAATTGAGAGGGAAGAAATCAGCTAAAAATGGGTTGAGATGCATTCATTTTGCTAAGCAGAAACTTTGTTTCATTTAGTTGTAACTATCACAAATTTATTTTACCAGGAAATTGGCTTTTGAAAATGCACATAAATTGAGATTAAAGGATAATTCACCTACCTTCATGAAAAATTCATAGCATTTTCTATATTTTTCATATTTCATTTTTTTTTCGTGAATATTTTGTCATGGACCAGGTCTAGTCTTAGGCTATTCTTCCAGAATACTACCTCATCTGACAAATTCGTACAATGTGTTGGATTGTTGTTTTCACCTTTTATTTAATAGTTTCTAGCTGATAATGTGTATTTTCTTTATCTTTATTTGCACATATATACCCAACAATATCTTTGCATTTTATGTTTTACTGGGGAAGAGACTCATCAAAAGCTCTTTGTTATATGTATCAACAATCAGACATTTAGAGCACACAATTATTCTTAATTTTGCATGAAAATATCTTTGTACTATTTTCTTATACAGATTTAGAATTATTAATAATGTCCCTACTGTAATAAGTAATTATTTACAAGAAGAATTAAACAATTGACTTTATATCAATTATGAATATGAAAAGTACTAAAATAAGCATTTGGCAATTAATACACAATTGATAGAAATTGAAATCACAAGAAAGCCTTTAAAATGTCAGTGCATATGGTCCTTAAATAATAGGTTATTCAAAAAACTTTTTCTAATTCATAAGATTTAATATGCCGTATTATAGCTTAATGTGATATAAAACCTTAAATTATCAGTATTGATAAAAAGAATGATACCTGTTTATTTAAATATGTTTATTTGATTTTCACTGTAAGATGTTAATTCTGGAAGGCTTGAGAATTAAGAAAGTTTTGGTCTATATTATTTTTAACAGGCTAATCAAAGTACTTTTAAATGTATATGTATGTATATATATATAATATGTAATGCATATGCATGAATATAGATACATATGTATAAAAATTTATTTTAATATATCTATCAGGTGATTATAATTATTAAATTTTCTCAAGAAAAGAACAATGACTATAAAAAACAGTCTTAAAATTAAATTTCATAGCATACTACTGTTTGTAATGACATGAGAGAAAAACAGATATGAAAGGAAAACGAAAAAGCAAGAGAGAGAAGGGGGAAAATGAGGAAGAAAGTGAGTAAAGATGAGGGAGAGGCATGTTTGATGTAAAGATAAAAGTGGAGGGGCTGGGTTTGTGGTTCAGTGGTAACATGCTTTTCTAGCATGTGTGGGACACTGGGTTCTATTCTAAGCACCACATACAAATAAACAAAATGAAGGTCAATCACAACTGAAAAAATTAAAAATAAAAAAGTAGAAATATTACCAAAACTCCAAGCTTTTATGAATGTTAAATTAAAAAAATTATGTTACATAGCCTTATGTAATTTCTAGACTATCCAAAAGAGTCATTAAATGTTAGATTATTAGTGCGATAACTAAAAATCCATTGCTCTTTCCTCAACATTCTGTGGCATGCTAGTGGTAAAATAAATTCTATTATAACACCAAAAAAAAAATCTAATATTTCTATAGTAACTGACCCAGTTTAATATCAAGGCTAGTAGATTCCTATGGGACATGATGTGTATTTTGACATTCATTTTTATTCAACACTGGAACATTACTATTTCTTCAGTTTATGCACATCATAGGATATATATTTCATCCACAAGTTCGCTAATTTATACGCATTTGTTTCACTTTCAGTCACTTCCTGCTTCAGAACACATGTATTTCTCTATGTTTCTTGACTGCTCTTTTCATGAGACTTCTTTCCAAACTCATTATTTTCGATTTCCATTATCACATTTGAAGCAAAACTCATACACCCGTCATGATAAACCAAACCCTAGTATTACCATTAGATGTACAACTAGCTGGAATGAATGATTGTATATCAATATAAGATTTCTTACTTAGTTTCAGATATCAATTAAATCCATTATTTAAAGTGGAACCAGTTATATTATTTATTCACAGTATGGTCTTTTCATGCATTATCTCTATATTCATAGACACAGGATACACCTCTTTGTACCCCCAATACTAATTTATACGTCTTCAAAATATTGCTCCCAGAAATGGTGGAAGAAATGCACATGTCACCTGATTTACATATACATTTTATCACAGTAATATTCTGGACACAAAACGCAAAGGTGACACTTATGATTTTACCAAACCTAAATGGAAAGTGAACATGGATTTCTAAAAACTTCCATGTCCAGTTTGCCTAATGCTCTCAAATGTGAATCCTATTCTTGACTACATATTTGTTTCTTCCTAAGATTATATATTCAACCTCAAGCCCGTTGAAAATGTCTAATCTTATCACTCACTTTTTCATTTGCCTGATTTCCTAATGTCTCTATTGATATCTGCTTTCCTACATATTTTCCCCAGCTTATCATTGTGACTGACTCTTCACATGTGCTCACATTTACATTCAATCTCTACCAGAAACCCTATTGCAAAAGAACTTTTGGTCCAAATCCTATACTCACTCTTAGTTCTAAACCTACAGACTATCTTTCTAATAATACCGACTATCCCTTCTTGACTAGAAGTTCTCTTTGACATTCTATCATTCAAGGTACAAAGTCCTATGCCATTGAACATTGATTTATCTGAGACATTTCTGCAGAACATAATTCAAAGCTAAGTATCCCAATCAAGGGCCCAATGCCCTTCTGGGCTTCAAATCTTACCTAGATTTCTGTTTTCATTCTTATATTTCACTTTTACATTCTTGTAAATATTACAGGTTCCCAATACCATTATTCATGCCGTGGAATGTTTCTTAACCCAAATTGAACTTTTATTAACCGTAACCATACACTCTTCCCTGAATCAAACTTTACAGAAGAGCAGGGACAGAGTTGCTTTTACAATACAGGAATGTAGGGGTTCTTAAACCTGCTGAGATCCTCAAAGGTCCATGCAGAAATGATCCCTGGAGAAGACGTAGGCAGCTATGAAGGAGTTGAGAGAGCAAAAGTCATCTTGCATGGCAAACCCCCTTGTCAGGATGAAGGGATGTGTCTGAATCAGTCTCTCTATCTAAATGTAGAGAAGATGGACTAAACCAGTCCTGTGTGGGGAGATGTTCCCAGGCGCCTATGTTTGTTATACCATTCTATCTTGTGAACTTGTCACCGAAAGTAGGGGCAGCCTCTATCTCATGGGACCCTTGGAAGCAAATGTTAAAACAAAGTGATTGCCAAGGTAGTGACCTCATACATTTCCTGAAGAAAGTGACCTACCTCACTTCCTTGGTGATGTAACTCTCTGAACTTGGGATCCAAGATGCCAGGCTGCCAGAGCCAGTCCCAGTCCCAATCCCAGTGGGCTCACTTGTTTGGATGTACCAAGGACAGAGTCAGTATTTCTTGGTATCTACTAATGTGAGGATTGCCAAATGCCAGGACAGATCTGAAGAGGGGCCTTTCCTGAGAAAGCAGGTAGTGGCTCACCGCTGGCTCCTGAGAACTTCACAGAGTTTGCAAAGGAGACAGATCTGAGACAGGACAGGACATTTCATTGGAACATAATACGGCCCAACAGACAGAGGACACTCCAGATAGTCAGAGACCTACTTGCAGGAAGGAGATGCCTTTGTGAGTGTGAGTGTCAGTTTGTGGTTTTGTCTCATGTTCTGAGAATAGGTAGGAAAGACAGTTTGTTTGGTTTGGAATGGACTGTTTCTAGTAAGTCTTTTGACAAGGTGAGTGATTCTATGCCTGTGTATCCCACTGTGTCCGTGGTTGTAGACATTAGAAAAGAGAATGCATCAATGGATATGTCTTGTCTTGTAGAAAGCTTCCCAGCATTCATCCTGCCCAATTTATGAATGAACTGCAGCTTGCCTTATGGAGGGACAACACCTACTATCTTCCTAAGTTCCTGTTTTTTTCCTGAATTCTGGCAACTCTGCAGAATAGGCTCATGGTTTTGTGTCCAAGATATGTACCACCTCCAAGCTCTGTTACATGGCCATGTACTGGATAGCGGTAAGGAATGGCGAGCATCTCAGAAAACTCAGATATCAGTGTGACCAGGAAATTCTCAGTGGAGAAACCCTGCTTTGGGCCATTCTCTTACCTATGTTTCTGTTGCCCTGAATGTCAGGAAGGCCTTTGCCTCAGGCCACCCCTTTGTGAAGCCTGAAGAAAACAGTTTTCAAATGAAAATGAATGGTCATCATCTGTGGCTCTTTGCTTAGTTTCTTTGGAAATGGATGTGTCTTAATCAGCCTCTTGGACATGTGTGAGGTTGTGGCTTAGATTCTCAGCACCTGATGGATCTAAAGAAAGATCCCATGTGTGCATCCAAACCAAAATGGCAAAAAGATCAGTTATGGTGGATGAAGTGTCTTGCCTTCCTTTGTTATGTTCCTGACCTACATCAAGTGAGAATAGGGATCATTTGGTTCAAATGAAATCTTCAAAGCCCTAAAGAAGTGCTTGGGTTTTCTCATTATTCCAAATCACATAAAGAATCTATACCTGACAGGCAGTAGGATTCAAAATGGAGAAGCAGAGCAGTATTAACTGCAGTCCTATTTTATCACTCCTGGTTCAAATGCAGGGTGTCCAGGCCCCCATGACTTTAGGCAAATGAGGGGTAAGAGAGCTTATTTTGGACACTAACACATACCCCACTAGACTCTGACTACTAATCCTAACATGATGGAGAATAATAACCAAAACAGAATAGAAATACAAGCAGTTCAGAGGAGTCATGTTGTATATTTGGACTTGCCTTTTGCATTATATAGGCTAGGAATTATAAATCTACTCAATTTTTAATTAAAACAGTTCTCCATGTGTTTTTAAAGTTAACAAATATGTGAATTCCTCTCTCCCTTTCTCTGTGGCCTATTCAGCACATGTGTTTTTATATGCACATATAGAATCCTACCTGGTATCACATGTATATACTTGAGAGGTTGCTGACTTGGCAGATGCAAATTGTGAGAAGAGATCACTCCTCTTAATGCTGTTGGAACTGAAAATTCAAACTATTGGTGACCTTTCTAGCTGAACAAAATTATATATAAATCCATGTTCAGTAAAAAGTATATTTTGGGATGTGTGGATTATATATATTTCGTAATAAATTTCGATTGGCATATATATTGCTACTTTTTAATGTCTGTGTGAGTGTGTGTGTGTGTATATATATATAGGCATATGTATATATATGTATCTATATATATATATCTATATATCTATATATATCTATATCTATATCTATATCTATATCTATATATCTATATATATATATATATACACACACTCTCCAGATTTTTGAAAATATGAAATATATGTGTCTTATTATACACTCCCAAAATTTATTCATGTTCATGTATGTGGATTTATTATCAACTTTTCACAAGATTATTCTCAGAAATATTCATCCACCTGAAATACATATTTGTTTCCTAGTACTGAAAACTAACTTCAGTGAATGATGCATACAAATCCTAATATTTCTACAGTTACTGACCAAGTTTAACATCAATGCAAGTAGATTCCTATGGGACATGATATGTATTTTGACGTTCATTTGTATTCAACACTGGTACATTACTATTTCTTCAGTTTATGCACATCATGGGATATATATTTCATCCACAAGTTCGCTAATTTATATCAATTTGTTTCACTTTCAATTACTTCCTGCTTCAGAACACACGTATTCCTCCATGTTTCTTGACTAGTCTCTTCATGAGACTTCTTTACAAACACATTATTTTCGATTTCCATAATTATTTTTGAAGCAAAACTCACACACCCTTAATGACAAACCATAACCCTCATATTACCATTAGATGTATAACTGATAGGAATGAATGACTGTGTATCAATATAAGATTTCTTGTAAATTTTAAGATATCAATTTAATCCATTATTTAAAGTGGAATCAGTTATATTATTTATTCACAGTATCATCTATTCATGCATTATCTCTATATTCATACACACAGGGTACACCTCTTTGTACCCGCAATACTAATTTATACATCTTCAAAATATTGCTCCCTGAAATGGTGGAAAAAATACTTATGTCACCTGATCTACCTATACATTTTATCACAGTACTATTTTGGATACAAAATGCAAAGATCACACATATGTTTGTACAAAAGCCTAAATTGAATGGGAGCATGGATTACTAAAAACATTGATGTCTAGGTTGCCTAATTCTCTCAAATGTCCATCCTATTGGTGACTACATATTTGTTTCTTCGAAGATTATATAGTCAACATCAACCCTGTTAAAATGTCTAATCCTATCACTCACTTTATACTTTGCCTGATTTCCTACTGTCTCTATTGATGTTTCCTTTCCTACATATTTTCCCCAGTTTACCTATGTGACTGACTCTTCACATGTGCTGACATTGACCTTCATTCTATTACCGAAACCCTATTGATAAAGAACTTTTGGTCCATATCCTGTACTCACACTTCTTGCAAAACCTACCGACTATCTTCCTAATCCTATGGACTATCCCTGTTTGAGTGGATGTTCTTTTCTACAATCTATCATCCAAGGTACAAGGTCCTATGTCATTGATAATCAATTCATCTGAGACATCACTGCAGAACGTAATTCAAAGCTAAGTATCCAAATCAAAGGCCCAATGCCAATATGGACTTTAAATCTTACTACATTTCTGTTTTCATACATATTTTTCAACTCTATGTTCTTATATATATCACAGATTCCCAATACCATTATTCATCCAGCAAAATGATTCCTAACCCAAAACAAACATGTAATTAACCCTAACCATAAACTGTTCCCTCAATCTACATTTACAAAAGAGCAGGGACAGAGTTGGTCTTACAATACAGGAAAGTAGGGGATTGTCCACCTGCTGAGAACCTCAAAGGTACATGCAGAATTGATCCCTGGAGAAGATGTAGGCAGGTATGAAGGTCCTGAGAGATCAAAAGTCATCTTCCATGCCAAACAACCTGGTCAGGATGAAGGCTTTTGTCTGAATCAGCCTCTCTCTTCTTAATCTAGAGAAGATGGACCAAATGAGGCCTGTGTGGAGAGCTGTTCCCAGGTGCCTATGGTTGATATACAATTCTAACTTGTGAAAGTGTCACAGAAATACGGTCAGCCTACATGTCATGGGACACTTGGATGCATGTGTTAGGACAAACTGGTTGCCAAGGCAGTACCCTCATTCAGTTCCTGAAAGAAGTTACCTCACCTCACTTTTTTGTTCATGGCACTTTCTGAACTTGGGATCCAGGAAGCCAGGCACCTAGAGCCTGTCTCAGTCCCAGACCCAGTGGTCTCACTTGTTTGATATAACAAGGACAGAGTCAGTCTTTCTTGGTATCTACTGATGTGAGAATGGACAAATGACAGGAAAGCTCTTAAGAGGGGCCTTTCCTGAGAAAGAAGGCAGTGGCTAACTGCTGGCTCCTGACAACTTCACAGAATTGGCCATGGACACCAGATGTGAGATAGGAGAGGCCATTTCAGGGGAACATAGTATGGCCTATCAGTCAGAGGACACTCCGGATAGTCACAAACCTACTTGGAGGAAGGAGGTGCTTATCTGGCTGGGGGTGTGGGTTTGTGGTTTTTTTCTCATGCTCTGAGAATATGTCTGAAAGGCGGTTTGTTTGGTTTGGAGTAAAGTGTTTCCAGAAAGTCGTATGAAAAGGCGAGTGTTTCTATGTCTGTGTATCTCACTGTGTCAGTGGTTGTAGACATTAGCAAAGAGAATGCATCAATGGATGAGTCTTGTCTAGTAGAAAGCTTCCCAGCATTCATCCTTCCCAATTTATGAATGGACTGCGGCTTGCCTTATGGACCGGCAACACCTGCTATCTTCCTAAGTTACTGTTTGCTTCCTGAATTCTGGCCACTCTCCAGAATAGGCTCATGGTTTTGTGTCCAAGATATGTACCACCTCCAAGCTCTGTGACACGGCCATGTGTTGGTTAAATGAAGGGCATGGCGAGCATCTCAGAAAACTCAGATATCAGTGTGACCAGTAAAGACTCAGTGGAGAAACCATGCTTTGGGCCTTTTCCTTACCTAATGTTCTGTTGCCCTGAATGTCAGGAAAGTCTTTGCCTCAGGCCACCCTTTTTGAAGCCTGAAGAAAAGTTTTCAACTGCAAATGAAGGGGCATCAACTGTGTCTCTTTGCTTAATTGCTTTGGAAAGGGATATGTCTTAATCAGCCTCTTGGCCTTGTGTAATTCTGTGGCTTAGATTCTCTGCACCTGATGGATCTAAAGAGAGATCCCATGTATGCATCCAAAAGCAAAATGTCCAAAAGAGCAATCATTGTGGATGAAGTCTCTCTCCTTCCGTGGTAAGGTTCCTGACCTCCATTAAGTGAGAATAGGCCTCCTTTGGGTCAAATAAGTTCTTCAAAGCCCTGCAAATTCTAGCCCATAGGTGATTGGGTTTTCTCATGACTCCAATTCACATGAAGAATCTAAATCCCACCATCAGTAGGCCTCAAATTTAAGAAGCAGAGCAAAATAAACGGCAGGCCTATTTGATGACTCTTAGTTCACAGGAAGGGTGTCCAGGCCACCCTGACTTTAGGCAAATGAGAGGCAAGGAAGCCTATTTTGGACACTGTCTTGGGCTGCACCCCTCACGGAAACCTCCAGCCAGAGGTTATGATGAGTGTCTGTATGGAAGAAAATGAGGGCCATGTGGGAGTGTTTTGGTTTTAATTGTAGTCATTTTTGTGGCGGTTAGTAGAGATTACATGGTCCACCTTGGCTTGAACTTTGGTGGGATTCTGCATAAAGACTGAGTTCTCGTACTGAACTCAGAGAAGTATTGCCATGAATAGTGTTGGAATTTTAGGAGGCCACGCATGAGAGTCGCCCTTGGAAACTGAGATCTAGGCCCAGGGTCATTATTCACAGAGCACTGGAATTCTCAGCCAGGATATCACATGATTTTGTTTGAAAAACTTGGCAACCATTGTTGAGAGTCAAAACACACATGGACCTCACATTGTAGACCTCAATGTTCCTGGATTCATGTGACCTTTTGGCCACTCTTTGGGAAGTCTTTCCTGTGAGAGATCTCCAGATATTTCATTGAAATGAGCTTCCTCACCATTTAATAGTTCCAGAATGCCTCCAACTTCATCCTTGAAAAATGGCTAGGTCAATATATCATGAAATTTTTAAAATTCCCATGACAAGTTGGCACTGGAGATTCTTTGGATATCCTGTGGCCGATCATAAGAATAACAGTCAGTGCCTTGATTGACTGGTTTTCATAAAAATTGTGCAGAACAGTGATGCCAGGAAGTTGGAGCCTGCTGAGGAGTGGGCCTAGAGCATTGGTGGGCAGGTGTGTGATAAAACATCTGCGGTGTGTTCATGTGGATCTGCCTTTGGCTTCCAAATGGCTTGTGACTGATGTGGTGCAGCCAGCAGTCCCTTCAATGTAAAGGCATCTTGTTATATGCAGAGGTTTTAGGAAAATATTTAGAATCAGGTTGCTATGGTCAAGGGGGCAACTATGTGGGATATAAGCCTGTTAGGTGCATTCTCCTGCAGACCCTGACCCACCACACGTGATAGAACCCCCTCACGCACAGAGTAACAGTTGAATTCTTTGTATTTCTTGAAGCAAATACCAAAATCCCAGTGCAGCAGCAAGAAACACCACGAAAAGTGGAGAATGACCAAATAGCTTCACAGGCCCATGTGGATACACTTAGCCCCTCGTGTCCACAGTTTACCTACAAAGAGAGTATTCAGCACTGCTGACTCATGTTCAGGGAAAATAAGAAACCATGTCCTCCAGGTCACATAGATGAAGACGCTGATTTGATGGTCTCATTACAAACGAAGCTGAAGCTCCCGACAACAACATATATTTCAAGTGCCCACCCTCAGAGGCAGTTTCTCAAGAAGTCTTTACGCCAGCAGAGCTCCATGTTTTTGGAATGATTACACTGTCCCTTACTTTTGGAATCTCCTCTACCTCCTCCAAGGTTGTGAACTCCTGAGCATATTCCATTCCAGATATTTATTCACAGATTTTCTAACTCTTCTCTTCTAATTGTGTCTTACTCTGCGCGATTGTAATGTCAAGGCATTGTTCTGGATGAGAGTGGGAAGATTTTTGTGTACCACATATTTACATACACTTTGGATTCATTTTCCAATTTTCCTTTCAAAATACTGAATACCTCACACTAACACTTACCCTACTAGACTCTGACAACTAATCCTAATAAGATGGAGAAAAATAAACCAAAAAAAATAGAAATACAAGCAGTTCAGAGAAGGCATGGTGTATAGTGGAATTGCCTTTTGCATTATTTAGGGTAGGAGTTATAAATCTAGTCAATTATTTGTTAAAATATTTCTCCATGTGTTTTAAAGTTAACAAATATGTGAATTCCTGTTTCCCTGTCTCTGTAGTCTATTCAGCACATGTATTTTTACATGCAATTATAGAATCTTACCTGATACCACACGTACATTTTTGTGAAGTGGCTGACTTGGCAGATACAAATTTTAAGAGATCACTCCTCCTAAACGCTTTAGAACTGAAAATTCAACCTATGCGTGAGCTTCCTAGTTGAACAACATTATACATAAATCCATGTTAAATAAAATAAATATTTTTGGATCTCTGGATGATATAAATTTCATGGTGAATTTCATATAGCATATATTATGCTATTTTTAATGTCTGTGTGTGTTTGTGTGTGTGTATATATATATATATTTTTTTTTTCTCCAGATTTTTCAAAATATGAAATATGTGTCTTATTATACACTCCCTTAACTCATTCATATTCAAGTATGTGGATTTATAATCAAATTTTCTCAAGAGTTTTCTCAAAATATTCATTCTCCTGATATACATATTTGTTTCTTAGTACTGAAAACTAACTTTAGTGAATGGTGCATACAAATCCTAATATTTCTACAGTAACTGACCTAGTTTAACATCAACGCAAGTAGATTCCTATGGGACATGATGTGTATTTGGATGTTCATTTTATTCAACACTGGTACATTACTATTTCTTCAATTTATTCACATCATGGGATATATATTTCATCCACAAGTTCGCAAGTTTATAGGCATTTGTTTCACTTTCAATCATTTTCTTCTTCAGATCACATGTATTCCTCCATGTTTCTTGACTGGTCTTTTTATGAGACTTCTTTCCAAACACATTAATTTAGATTTCTATGATCACTTTTGAAGGAATACTCACACACCTTTCATGATAATCATAACCCTAATATTACATATAGATGTATTACTGGTTGGAATGAATGATATTATATCAATACAAGATTTCTTATAATATTTCATATATTAATTCAATCCATTATTTAAAGTGGGAACAGTTAAATTATTTATTCAAAATGTGGTCTATTCATGGATTATGTCTATATTCATGGACACAGGGTACACCTCTTTTACCCCCAATAGTAATTTATAGGTCTTGAAAACATTACTTCCAGAAATGCTTGAAGAAATGCTCATGTCATCTGATCCACATATACATTCTATGACAGTAATATTCTGGACAAAAAATGCAAAGGTCACACTTATAATTGTACCAAAGCCTAAAATGAAAGTGAACATGGATTACTAAAAGCATCCATGTCCAGGTTTCCTAATGCTCTCAAATGTCAATCCTAATGGTCACTGCATATTTGTTTCTTCTTAAGATTATATATTCAAACTCAACAGTGTACAAAATGTCTAATCCTATCACTCACTTTATACTTTGCCTGATTTTGTAAAGTCTCTATTATTATCTGCTTTTCTACATATTTTTCAAAGTTCATCATTGTGACTGAATTTTCATATGTGCTGACATTTACATTCACTCTCTAACTGAAAGCCTATTGCTAAAGAAATTCCCGTCCAAATCCTGTACTCACTCTTCTTCCTAAACCTACCGACTATCTACCTAATCGTACCGACTATCCCTTTTTGACTGAATGTTCTCTTCCTCATTCAATCATCCAATGTACAAGGTCCTATGCCATTGTAAATGGATTTATCTGAGACATCTGTGCAGAACCTAATTCAACACTACGTATCCCAATCAAGGGCCTAATGCCCTTCTGGGCTTCAAATCCTAGATTTCTGTTTTCATACATATATTTTACCAATATAATTTAATAAATATCGCATGTTCCCAATACCATTATTCATCGCGCAGAATGATTCCTAACCGAAATCGAACCTGTTATTACCCTAACCATCATCGCCTGGAGGTCATTCCTCAAAAAAAGGAAAAACCAACAAATAAATGAGCTCACACTTCATCTCAAAGCCCTAGAAAAGGATGAACAAAACAACAGCAAATGCAGCAGAAGGCAAGAAATAATTAAAATCAGAGCGGAAATCAACAAAATTGAAACAAAAGAAACTATTGAAAAAATCAACAAAACTAAAAGTTGGTTCTTCGAAAAAATAAACAAGATTGACAGACCCTTAGCCATGCTAAAGAAGAGGAGAGAGAACTCAAATTACTAACATACAGGATGAAAAAGGCAATATCACAACAGATGCTACAGAAATTCAGAAGACAATTAGAAATTATTTTGAAAACCTGTATTCCAATAAAATAGAAGATAGTGAAGACATCGATAAATTTCTTAAGACATATGATTTGCCCAGACTGAGTCAGGAGGATACACACAATTTGAACAGACCAATACCAATGGATGAAATTGAAGAAGCAATCAAGAGACTACCCACCAAGAAAAGCCCGGGACCGGATGGGTATACAGCGGAGTTTTACAAAACTTTTAAAGAAGAATTAATACCAATACTTTTCAAGTTATTTCAGAAAATAGAAAAAGAGGGAGCTCTTCCAAATTCATTCTATGAGGCCAACATCACGTTGATTCCGAAACCAGACAAAGACACATCAAAGAAAGAAAACTTCAGAACAATAACCCTGATGAACCTAGATGCAAAAATCCTCAATAAAATTCTGGCGAATCGGATACAAAGGCACATCAAAAAAATTGTGCTCCATGATCAAGTAGGATTCATCCCTGGGATGCAAGGATGGTTCAATATACGGAAATCAATAAATGTTATTCACCACATCAATAGACTTAAAGATAAGAACCATATGATCATCTCGATAGATGCAGAAAAAGCATTTGACAAGTACAGCATCCCTTGATGTTCGAAACATTAGAAAAACTAGGGATAACAGGAAATTACCTTGACATTGTAAAAGCTATCTATGCTAAGCCTCAGGCTAGCATCATTCTGAATGGTGAAAAATTGAAGGCATTCCCTCTAAAATCTGGAACAAGACAGGGATGCCCTCTATCACCACTTCTATTCAATATAGTTCTCGAAACACTGGCCAGAGCAATTAGACAGACGAAAGAAATTAAAGGCATAAAAATTGGAAAAGAAGAACTTAAATTATCATTATTTGCGGATGACATGATTTTATACATAGAAGACCTAAAAGGGTCTACAAAAAAACTACTAGAACTAATAAATGAATTCAGCAAAGTAGCAGGATATAAAATCAACACGCATAAATCAAAGGCATTCTTGTATATCAGCAACAAAACTTCTGAAATGGAAATGAGGAAAACCACTCCATTCACAATATCCTCAAAAAAAATAAAATACTTGGGAATCAACCTAACAAAAGAAGTGAAAGATTTATACAATGAAAACTACAGAACCCTAAAGAGAGAAGTAGAAGAAGATCTTAGAAGATGGAAAAATATACCCTGTTCATGGATAGGCAGAACTAACATCATCAAAATGGCGATATTACCAAAAGTTCTATATAGGTTTAATGCAATGCCAATCAAAATCCCAAAGGCATTGCTTGTAGAAATAGATAAAGCAATCATGGAATTCATATGGAAAAATAAATGACCCAGAATAGCAAAAGCAATTCTAAGCAGAAAGTGCGAATCAGGCGGTATAGCGATACCGGATTTCAAACTATATTACAGAGCAATAGTAACAAAGACAGCATGGTACTGGTACCAAAACAGGCGGGTGGACCAATGGTACAGAATAGAGGACACAGAGAACAATCCACAAAGTTACAACTATCTTATATTTGATAAAGGGGCTAAAAGCATGCAATGGAGGAAGGATAGAATCTTCAACAAATGGTGTTGGGAAAACTGGAAATCCATATGCAACAAAATGAAACTGAACCCCCTCCTCTCACCATGCACAAAAGTTAACTCAAAATGGATCAAAGACCTTGATATCAAATCAGAGACTCTGCGTCTGATAGAAGAAAAAGTTGGCTACGATCTACATATAGTGGGGTCGGGCTCCAAATTCCTTAATAGGACACCCATAGCACAGGAGTTAATAGCAAGAATCAACAAATGGGACTTACTTAAACTAAAAAGTTTTTTCACAGCAAAAGAAACAATAAGAGAAGTAAATAGGGAGCCTACATCATGGGAACAAATATTTACTCCTCACACGTCAGATAGAGCCCTAATATCCAGAATATACAAAGAACTTAAAAAATTAGACAATAAGATAACAAATAACCCAATCAACAAATGGGACAAGGACCTGAACAGAAACTTCTCCGAGGAGGACATACAATCAATCAACAAGTACATGAAAAAATGCTCATCATCTCTAGCAGTCAGAGAAATGCAAATCAAAACCACCCTAAGATACCATCTCACTCCAGTAAGATTGGCAGCCATTATGAAGTCAAACAACAACAAGTGCTGGCGAGGATGTGGGGAAAAGGGTTCTCTTGTACATTGCTGGTGGGGCTGCAAATTGGTGTGGCCAATTTGGAAAGCAGTATGGAGATTCCTGGGAAAGCTGGGAATGGAACCACCATTTGACCCAGCTATTGCCCTTCTCGGACTATTCCCTGAAGACCTTAAAAGAGCGTATTACAGGGATACTGCCACATCGATGTTCATAGCAGCACAATTTACAATAGCTAGATTGTGGAACCAACCCAGATGCCCTTCAATGGATGAATGGATTAAAAAAATGTGGCATCTATACACCATGGAGTATTACGCAGCACTAAAAAATGACAAAATCTTGGAATTTGCAGGGAAATGGATGGCACTAGAGCAGATTATGCTTAGTGAAGCTAGCCAATCCCTAAAAAACAAATACCAAATGTCTTCTTTGATATAATGAGAGCAACTAAGAATAAAGCAGGGAGGAAGAGCAGGAAGAAATGATTAACATTAAACAGAGACATGAGGTGGGAGGGAAAGGGAGAGAAAAGGGGAATTCCATGGAAACGGAGGGAGATCCTCATTGTTATACTAAATTACATATAAGAGGTTGTAAGTGGAATGGGAAAACAAACAAGGTGAGAAATGAATTACAGTAGAAGGGGTAGAGAGAGAAGATGGGAGGGGAGGGGAGGGGGGATAGTAGAGGATAGAAAAGGTAGCAGAATACAACAGTTACTAGTATGGTATGATGTAAAAATTTGGATGTGTAACCCATGTGATTCTGCAATCTGTACTTGGATAAAAAAGGGAGTTCAAAACTCACTTGAAGCTAATGTATGCTAATGTATGAAATATGATATGTCAAGAGCTTTGTAGGGTTTTGAACAACCAATAAAAAAAAAAGAAATTTCCGTCCAAATCCTGTACTCACTCCTCTTCCTAATCCTACCGACTATCTACCTAATCGTACCGACTATCCCTTTTTGACTGAATGTTCTCTTCCTCATTCAATCATCCAATGTACAAGGTCCTATGCCATTGTAAATGGATTTATCTGAGACAACTGTGCAGAACCTAATTCAACACTACGTATCCCAATCAAGGGCCCAATGCCCTTCTGGGCTTCAAATCCTAGATTTCTGTTTTCATACATATATTTTACCAATATAATTTAATAAATATCGCAGGTTCCCAATACCATTATTCATCGCGCAGAATGATTCCTAACCCAAATCGAACCTGTTATTACACTAACCATACACTGTTCCCTCAATCTAACTTTACAGAAAAGCAGGGACAGAGTTGGTCTTACAATACAGGAGTGTAGGGAAACTTCCACCTGCTGAGAACCTCGAAGGTCCATGCAGAAATGATCCATGGAGAAGATGTAGGCAGCTATGAAGGACCTGAGGGAGGAAAAGTCAACTTCCATGGTAAACAACCTGGTCAGGATGAAGGGATGTGTCTGAATCAGCCTCTTTCATCTTAATGTAGAGAAGATGGACCAAACCAGGCCTGTGTGGAGAGCTGTTCCCGGTTGCCTATGGTTGATATACCATTCTAACTTGTGAAAATGTCAGAGCGAGTAGGTGCATCCTCCATCTCATGGGACCCTTAGAAGCAACTTTTAGGAAAAAGTTGTTGCCAAGGCAGTGACCTCATTTAGTTCCTGAAGGAAGTGACCTCACCTCACTTCCTTGGTGATGGAACTCTCTGAACTTGGGATACAGGAAGTCAGGCACCCAGAGCCAGTCCCAGTTCATGTCCCAGTGGTCAAACTTGTTTGGATTTTCCAAGGACAGAGACAGTCTTTCTTGGTACCTACTGATGTGATGATGGCCTAATGCCAGGAAGGTCTGAGGAGGGGCCTTTCCTGAGAAAGAAGGTAGTGGCTCACCGCTGGCTCCTAACAGCTTCACAGAGTTGGACACGGAGACCAGATCTGAGAGAGAACAGCCCATTATGGGGGAATATATTATGGCCCACCAGTCAAAGGACACTCCATATTTTCACAGACCTACTTGGGGGTCTGTGTGGGTGTGGGTGTGGGTGTGGGTTTGTGGTTTTGTCTCATGTTCTGAGAATAGGTAGGAAAGTCGTTTTGTTTGGTTTGGTGTGAATTGTTTCTAGTAAGTCTTTTGACAAGGCGAGTGTTTCTATGTCTGTGTATCCCACTGTGTCCGTGGTTGTAGACATTAGAAAAGAGAGCGCATCAATACATATGTCCTATCTAGTAGAAATCTTACCAGCGTTCATCCTGTCCTATTTATGAATGGTCTACGGCTTGCCATATGGATCGGCCACTCCTAATATCTTCCTAAGATCCTATTTTCTTTCTGAATTTTGGCCAAACTCCAGAATAGGCTCATGGTTTTGTGTCCAAGATATGTACCACCTTTAAGCTCTGTGACATGGCCATGTACTGGATAGCTGAAGGCAATGGTGAGCATCTCAGAAAACTCAGATATCAGTGTGATCAGGAAAGTCTCAGTGGAGAAACCCTGCTTTGGGCCTTTTGCTTACCTATTGTACTATTGCCCTTAATGTCAGGAAAGTCTTTGCCTCAGGCCACCCCTTTGTGAAGACTGAAGAGTTTTCAAATGGAAATGAATGGGCATCACCTTTGGCTCTTTGCTTAATTGCTTTGGAAAGGGATGTGTCTGAATCAGCTTCTTGGCCCTGTGTGAGGTTGTGGCTTAGATTCTCAGCACCTAATGGATCTAAAAAAATCCCGTGTGTGCATCCAAAACCAAAATACCCATAAGAGCAGTCATTGTGGATGAAGTCTCTTACCTTCCTCTGTAAAGTTCCTGACCTCCATCTTTGAGAATAGGGATCCTTTGGGTCAAATGAGTTCTTCAAATCACTACAGAGGCTAGGCCATAGGTGCTTGGGTTTTCTCATGACCCCAATTAACATAAGGAATCTAAACCCCACAGTAATTAGGCCACAAAATGGAGAATCAGAGCAGTATTAAGGGCAGGCCTCTTTCATCACTTCTGGTTCACATGAAGGGTCTCCCTGCCACACTGACTTTAAGCAAATGGGGGAAAGGGACCTTATTTTGGATACTGTCTTTGGCTTTGGCCCTCATAGAAACCTACAGCCTGAGGTTATGATTAGTGTCTATATGGAAGAAGATGAGGGCCATGTGGGAGTGTTTTGGTTTTAATTGTGGTCATTTTTGTGGCCGTTGGAAGAGATGACTGGGTCCACCTGGGCTTGAACACTGGTGTGATTCCCCTTAGAAACTGAGTTATGGAACTGACCTCAAAGAAGTATTGCCATGTATTGTGTTGGGATTTTAGGAGGCCACGCATGAGAGTCGCCCTTGGAAACTGAGATCAAGGCCCAGGGTGGCTTTCCACAGAGCACTGGGAATCTCAGGAAGGATATCACATGATTTTATTTTTAAAGAATTGGCAGCCATAGTTGCAAGTCAAAACACAAAAGGATCACACATTGTAGACCTCAAATGCCTGGCTTAATGTGACCTTTTAGCCTGTCGTTGGGAATCATTGCCTGTTAGAATTCTCCAGAGATTTCATTGAAATAAGCTTCCTCTCCATTTCATGGTTCCTGAATGAATTAAACACCACAGTGCCTCAAACTTCATCCTTGAAAAAAGGCTAGATAAATACCATTAAATTTTTGAAATTCCCATGAACAGGTGTCAGTGGAGAACCTTTGGATATCTTATAGATGATCATGAGTGTACCAGACAATGCCTTGATTGACTGGGTTTCATGAAAATCATGTAGAACAGAGATGCCAGTAATTTGGAGCCCGATGAGTAGTCGGCCTAGAGCAGTGGAGTGTAGGTGTTTGTTAAAACATCTGTGATGGGGTCATGTGGATCTGCCATTGGCTTCCAAATGGTTTGTGACTGACATGGTGCAGCCCCCATACCCTTGTATGTAAAGGCATCTTGTTATACGGAGAGGTTTCAGGGCAATGTTTAGAATCAGATTGCTATTGTCAAGGGGGCAAGCTATGTGGGATAGAAGCCTGGTTGGTGCACTCTCCTGCAGACCCTTAACCAACACACGTAACAGAACTCCCTCCAGCACTCTGTCCTAGTTGACCTCTTCGTATTTCGTGAAGCAAATACTAAACTCCCAATGCAGCTGCAAGAAACACCATGAAAAGTAGAGGAAGACCAAATGGCTTCAAAGTCCACACTGGGAGACACTTTGCCCCCAAATGGCAACAAATTACCTACAAGAGAGAATTCAGCCCTGCTGCCTCATGTTTATTGGAAAATAAGAAACCATGTGCTCCAGGTCACACAGATGCAGACCCAGATTTGATGGTCTCACTACAAAGGAAGTTAAAACTCCTGACAACAACATATATTTCAAGTGCCCAACCTCAGAGGCAGTTTCTCAAGAAGTCTTTAGGCCAACAGAGCTCCATGTTTGTGGAGTTTTTACCATGTACCTTACTTTTCGAAACACCTCTACCACCTCCAAGGTTGTTAACTACTGAGAATTTTCCATTCCAGATGTGTATTCACAGATTTTCTAACTCTTCTTTTCTTATTGTGTCTTACTTGGGGTGAAGGTAATGTCAAGGCATTGTTCTGAATGAGAGTGGGAAGACTTTTGGGTAGCACATATTTGCATAAACATTGGATTCATTTTCCAATTTTCTATTCGAAATACTGAATCCCTGACTGTCAGAGGTAAAAGGAATTCTATTCTACTTCAAAGAATAGCCTGACACTTACAAGAAACAGCCACCAGGAGACATCCTGTCTGAGAGACATCCTGTAGCCATCTGTCTCCCTGAGACATCCTGCGGCCATTTGTCTTTCTGAAACTTCCTGAGGTTATCTCACCTTGTGAAGACATCTAGGAACTGCCGATAAGAGAGATTTCCCACATCCAGCATACAAATACCCCTGTGTGAACAATAAAAGTTTGCAGCTTGATCAGAACTCCTGTCTTGCTGTCATCTCTCGTGTCTCTTGTCCCTTCATTCCTCCCTATCTAGGTTCGCTGCCCACGTTGATGTGTCCTGCCGGCTGGGACATCTGGCGCCCACCGACTGGGGCTTGAGCTTTTGATTGAGGGGGACCCCGTCCTCCTGGAAGATTTGGTCAAGCGGAGCTTCCAATAACTGCAGAAGACACCACCAAGAGACAGATCCAGGAGGAGCGTGGGGATGACGCACGGTGATTGACCCACTATGGGACAAGCAGTTTCGTCATATGATTTGTTTTTGTCAGGCTACAAGGAGTCCTTGCAGACATGGGGGCGCGTGTTTAGAAAAAAGACTTAATTTTTTTTTTCATACATAAGAGAGCAGTGTCCATGGTTTCCTCTTGAAAGGACCATTGATGGTAAAAGACGGCTTGGAGTAGGAGACTGTTTAAAAGATTATTATGAATCCTTTGGCCCAGAAAAAGTGCCTGTTCCCACCTTTTCTTACTGGAACTTAATTAATGAAATTCTTAAAAGTTCACCCTTTGACAATGGTACCTTAAAACTTGTCGAGGTTGGGGAAGAGGCTATGCAAATACTTCTCGTATCCCCTCGGCATGCCCATCAGTTAGTATAGACATAGACCCTTCTCAGGCTCCCCAGGACCATGGGAACCTTCCTGGTCCCCCTCAAAATACCACCCTAAGGATTAAGGCTCCAATGGTTACCAACTGCCTTTATTCAGTTTTAAATTCCGGAGACTCATTGACCCCTGTAGAGGAGGCTACCTTGGAGAAGGAAGTAGCTCGCTACCATTCAGAAGACCCTGCACCTCTCAAGACCCTGCCACAGCCTATAGGACTTACACATCCAACCCCTCCTATATCCCTCCTGCCTTTTGTGCTCTGGCCCTTCAGGGTACAAATGCCCCCCCCCAGATATTTTTTCCCCACTTCCCTTGCCTAAACTGGCTCCTTTGTGAGCATCCTTCCAACATAGAAAGGAACAGATCCAACCTTTAAAAGAATTAAGATCCCTTCACTCTGAGCTCTGTTCATTAGCCTTAGGTATGGAGTCAAAGTAACTGGCCTACAGTGGTCTAATACAAAGGCGAAGCCACTCCATCAACCTGTGCTTGCCTTCCCAGTCACCACCAGTCAGATAGATAAGCCTGCCCAGGCTGAGGTCAAAGACTTAGACGAGGATCAAGAGGAGGAAGCGGAGAAATGGAATAAGGATATCAGGACTCAGAGGATGAGGAGTTCAGCCCTAGGCAGGCAGGAACCCAGAGTCTACAAAAAATTAAGCCTGCATTTTTCTGAAAAACTTAAAAAGGCTTGTGCTCACTATGGCCCCTTTGCACCCTACATGTTGGCTTTATTAGAAAGCCACAGCACACAATGACTTACTCCCAATGATTGGAAATTTTTAGACCAAGCTACCCTCAGTGCCAGAGACTTCCTGTTATGGAATGCAGATTTCAAAGAGCACTGTCGGGAAACTGCTCAAAAAATTTTAACTAAGGCCTCCTCTAAGTCCGGGACTTATGTTAAGCTAGTGGGCAATGAGCCTTTTGACACTAAAACTAAACAGGCACATTTCCCTGCTGGACTTTTGATGCAGATTCAGATGGCTGGCTTACATGCTTGGAGACACCTCCCTCAAAAGTCTCGGCTACCACTTCCCTGGCAAAAATTCGACAAGGGCCCGACGAGCCTTATAGCGACTTTGTTCCCAGGCTTAACCTAGCTGTGGAATGCTTGCTTGGACCAAGTGAAAACAAAAGCTCTTTTGTAAAACATCTTGCCTTTGAAAACGCCAACCCGGCATGTCAGGATGTTCTTCAACCACATAAGGATAAAGGGAAACTTTCTGACTTTATTAGACTCTATGCAGGGGTAGGTGCAGCTCATGCCATGGGTCTTGCCCTAGGTGTCACCTTTACCAAGACCTTTCACAATCCTGGCTCACGTACTTGCTTTACTTGTAAACAACCTGGCCATTTTGCACGCAAGTGTCCGACAGGCAAAGAAAGCCTAGGAATAGCATCTCCTTCAACTGGGGCTATACCGCCCCAAGCTACCCTTTGCCCTAGATGTGGTAAAGGTCATCACTGGGCCAGTGAGTGTAGATCTAAGACAAATGCCCTCAGACAGCCTATTTTTTCCTGCTTCTTGGGAAACTCCCTGCGGGGCCAGCCCCGGGGCACGACATCCCCCAGGACAAAACCAGGGGCAATAAGATTTTTTCCCTTCCAAACTTCCAACCTACCTCAAAATTCTTCTCCACAATTGCTTCCCTCCAACTAGCCACTCCAGGCAGCGCAGGATTGGACATCTGTGCCACCACTGAAACTATATTAGACTCAATGCAAGGGCCCCAGATAATACCCACTGGAATTATGGGTCCCCCTCCATCTCATATCTGTGCCCTTATTTTTGGAAGAGCCTCTACTAACTTACATGGTGTTCAGGTCTTCCATGGCATTAATTATAATGACTTCACTGGAGAAAAAAAAATAATGGCCACAGCTATTAATGGAGTTTTGGCCATCCCAGCAGGAACAAGTCTTGCACAATTAATACTCCTTCCCTTGAATCCAGGAGGCACTTAACCACCCAAACCTACCGCGGGGGACTGCCTCCTTGGGCTGCTCTGATGTAAATTGGGTTCAACCCGTTTCTCAAAATAGACCCACCATTTCCTTACTTATTGAAGGAAATGAATTCCAAGGAATTCTAGATACTGGAGCTGATGCCACAATTATTTCTCAAAAATATTGGTCATCAGCTTGGATCCTCACCCCATCCTTGACTGACCTTAAAGGGATAGGACAGTCAAAAAATCCTCTGGTCAGCTCTACGGCTCTTATCTGGACTGATAAAGAGGGTAATAAGGGAATTGTCACTCCTTTCATTGTTCCTGACCTCCCTGTTAACCTATCGCCCGAGATATTTTGAGTCAAATGGAAGTCATTCATGCCAGTCCCAATTCCATGGTGACTCATCAAATGCTTCGTATTTATTTTGTCCCTGGAATAGGCCTTGGGAGACTGAGACAAGGACTGGTTGAGCCAATAAAACTCATACAAAAAAGAAATACATATGGACTTGGGTATTCGGATTTTTAGTGTCAGTCTCTGACTCTCCTGTACCTCATGGAGATAAAATTATTTGGGTGACTCAGACTCTTGTGTGGTTGGATCAATGGTCCCTTACCCAAGAAAATTTGGAGGCTGCCTCCATGTTAGTGCAGGAACAGCTGGCAGCCGGCCATGTAGAGCCCTCAACCTCACCATCGAATACTCCAATTTTTGTTATCAAGTAAAAATCAGGCAAGTGGTGCCTTTTACAATATTTGTGTGCCATTAATAAACCTATGTGCCGAATAAGAGCACTACAGCCAGGCATTCCCATACCAGTGGCTATTCCCAAAAACTATTGTAAAATGATTATTGACTTAAAAGATTGTTTTTTTTTTTTTACCATTCCTTTACATCCTGAGGATAGACACTATTTTGCCTTTAGTCTCCCTCACCTTAATTTTCAGGGCTCTATGCAGAGATTTCAATGGAAGGTTCTTCCCCAAGGTATGGCCAACAGCCCTAGTCTTTGCCAAAAATATGTTGCTCAAGCAGTAGACCCTGTGAGAGAGCTATGGCCACAAATTTATATTTTACATTATATGGATGATTTGTAATTGCTGCACCTAATAACCATGACCTTAATAATTGTTACTTGGACCTTTACAAAATCCTCACAACCTTGGGACTACAGATAGCTCCTAATAAGGTTAAAACACAGGACTGTTATACCTATTTGGTCCTTAAACTTCAAGATAATCAGATCCAAATTCCTAAGATACAACTATGGGTGGACCATCTTCACACCCTTAATGATTTTCAAAAATTACTGGGGAATATTCAATGGCTAAAAACATATTTAAAATTACCCACTTGTATACTTTTGTCCCTTAATGATATTTTGAGAGGTGATTCCCACCCCTCCTCCCCTCAAAAGCTTACTCCCGAGGCATGACAGGCATTAAACCAAGTCACAGAAGCCATTGCCAAACAGTTTTTTACAGAACATTCTTATAACCATCCTCTGGTTCTGGTTATTTTACACACTCCTCATACACCCACAGGAATATTTCGGCAGCGAAATACACATTTTAGAAATAAAGGCTGCCTTTGCTTTGGGTCCATTTACCCACCACATTCTCCAAGGTTATTACTGTTTTTCTTGCTCAGGTAGCTTCTATTATTTTTAAATGTCGTTTGCTATCTCGACAACATTTTGGCAAAGACCATGATAATATTTTAATTTCATATACTAAAGACCAAACCCAATTTTTACTACAGACAGAGAATGAATGGCTTTTTGAGAACAATTGATAACCACCTCCCCAATGACCCCCTTTTATATTTTGTCCAGTTACATCCATTTATTTTTGCCAAAATTACTCAAAAGGCTCCCATTCCTCAAGTCCTTACTGTCTTTACAGATGGTTCCAGTAATGGCCTAGCAGTCTTTGTTGTCAATAACCAACCTAACACCTTTGATACTGTCTATCATTCAGCACAGTTTGTGGAATTGTTTGCCATAACACAAGTTTTTAAAACATTTCTTGATAATCCTGTTAATATTTATACATACAGTGCCTACATTGCTCATTCTGTGCCCCTGCTTCAGATTTCACCCACCATTAAGGCTTCTTCCAATGTGGCCCATCGGTTTCACCAGCTTCAGAAGCTAATTCAGGCCAGACAACACCCATTTTTCTTAGGACACATCAGGGCACACTCTGATCTTCCCAGCCCTCTAACACAAGGTAATGCCAAAGCTGATGCAGCAACTCATTTCATCTTTTCAATTTTTGTTGGCTCCATTCAAAAGGCCACGGATTTACACAATCTTCACCATCTAAATTTCCAGAACCTTCGATAACTATGTAAAATTACCAGGCAACAGGCACGAGAAATAGTAAAAGCATGCCCTGGTTGCCCTGTCTCCCTCCCCATTCAACACTTGGGAGTTAACCCCCGAAGATTACTGTCCAATCAGTTTTGGCAAATGGATGTTACTCATTTTTCTGAATTTGGAAAAACCAAATATATACACGTTTCTGTAGATACCTTCAGCGGCCTTATTTTTGCATCACCACATTCTGGAGAGGCTATCAAAGATGTCCTTTCTCATCTTGTTTCAGTGTTTTCCGTAATGGGTAAACCAATACATATTAAAAACAAGATAATTGTCCTGCATATACCAGTGCCAAGTTTAAACAGTTTTGTGCTTCCTCGCAAATTTGTCATACTACTGGAATTCCATACAAGCCTCAGGCATTGTGGAACGTGCCCACCTTACCTAAAGACTTGGCTAACCCGCTTTAATGCTTCTGCACTTGTATTTACCACTCACAGGCATCGCCTTAATCATGCATTATTTGCCCTTATTTTTCTTTCCCTAGACAATGAAGGCCATTCGGCTGCAGACTGACACTGGCAATCCTCGTCCAATTCTGTTCGCCCACCTGTTATGTGGCACAATCCCCTTACAAATAAATGGAAAGGCCCAGGTCCTGTCCTCATCTGTGGACGAGGCTCAGCTTGTGTTTTGGACCAAGAGCAAGCAGCCCCAAGATGGTTACCAGAACGCCTGGTTAAACAGGTTAATGGCTTACCTCAACACAGGGATGGAGGCCCTCACCCTGAGGACAAATTTTCCTCTTTTTCAGATGCAGCCAACAATCTGTGTGAGGATCCTACTTAAGGCACTTCTGCTGAACAGGATTGTACACGGAGGCTTTGGCCCTCCACCTTCCAACATCATGGAGTACCTTTTTGGCCCTCCCTGTGAACGCAAGGGAGGATCTTGGACTCAGGCTCCCACTAGTTTGACCCAGACTGCTGACTGCGTGACTAAGGTGGCTTACCTCCGGGCCGAGGTTGACCATAAACTCAGAGGAGTTCATCAGCCTAAATTGGTATGTGTTAACAAGCCAAAGATTATTCCCCCTAGTACAAGTAATGCTCTCTAAAATTGTTCTGCAACTTGAACGCATACCCAAGAGATGCATGCCACTTGTTATGCGTCGGCCTCAATTTGTGTCAACAAGAAGGGAGAACAATTTTTTGAAGCCTCCCTAACTAAAACTCATGCAGCAGGAGGGACCACTATTCATTATACCCCCGTTCTTTTTGACCGGGGAGGAGAAGGCAAATACACCAAGCTACAGTCAGCTGGGTGCCAAGGCCCTGTTGGTAAACCCCCCTTCTGCCCCATTAAGGCACCTACAGGGGTCGCTGATGGTGGAGGATTCCCTTATGCTGTCAAGCATCCTCAGATAATCAAACTTTTGAAACCCCAAATCCCTGAGCTCACATATCATCTCTTAATATAGAGAAAATGCCAGCTCCCCGGTTTAGATAACAATATATTAGATATTTTGGAAACTACCTTCTCCTTGCTTAATAATTCCAACCCCACCTTTGCTGGTGATTGCTGGCTCTCCATGACAACAGGGGCAATCATGCCTATTGCAATTCCTATTAATTCTATCATAGACGATGATAATACATGCCAACCCAGATTTCCTTTTAAAGTACAGTCTATAGGCACTTTTACAATATGTCTTTTAGGCGCGATGCAAAATAATACCTATGATATTGATGTTGGAGTTCCTTCCTTTGGAAATTGCTCAACAGTACAAAACTATTCCTCACCCACCCCATCTCTTTGTCCCTCCAATGGCACAGTTTTTATGTGTGGAGGAAACTCGGCCTTCCTGAGGCTTCCATCGAATTGGACCGTTGGCTGTGTTCTTGCCTTATTACTCCCTGATATAACTATCGTCCCAGGAGACAAAACTCTATGCATTCCTAGTCTAGACACCTTAGTCAAAAGACACAGGCGGGCAATACAGGCCTTACCACTCTTTGCCAGCCTTGGAATAACAGCTGCTGTGAACACAGGTACAGCTGGCTTAGGCATGGCTATACACTCTTAGCGTCGCCTGTCTCAACAACTTATAAATGATGTAAAAACTCTATCAGGAACCATTAGAGATTTGCAGGACCTAGTAGACTCCCTGGCAGAAGTGTTCCTTCAAAACAGAGAAGGCTTAGATTTACTGACAGCTAACCAGGGAGGTATTTGCTTGGCCTTAGGGGCACGATGCTGCTTTAATGCCAATAAATCAGTCATAGTACGCACTAAAATTAAGCAGCTTCAAGAAGATCTAGAAAAGAGATGAAGGGAACTTTTTGAAAATCCCCTCTGGACTGGGTTTAATGGATTTCTACCCTACCTTCTTCCCCTATTAGGCCCTTTGTTGGGTTTACTTTTAATGGTGTCCATAGGACCCTGCATTATAAACAGGCTTGTACAATTTATTATAGAACAGATTAATATTTTGGCCTCTAAGCCCATACAGGTCCACTATCATCACCTGGAGATGGAAGACCATGCTGCCAACATTTAAAAGGATGTTCTACCCTTCTCACAGGCTTATTTCTTAAGTTTACATCCCCACAGATCTCTCTTTCTTACATTAAACTATAAGTAACAGCTCTGACCAACCATCTTCTGCCATTGCCATAAGGGTTCGTCCTTCATGGGCCCCTTCACTTGGGGGGGGGATGCACCCATGGAGTGAGGACGTTAGGCCATAATAACGGAGGATGCAGGATGGACTGCAGGAGGATGGATCCACGGATACCAAAACAGAAGACCTCTTAGTGACACGCTCTGGTGCATGGCGGTCGGCATGCTTCCCTTTTAAAGCCGTCTCCTCCAAAAATATGCCAAGGCCACCACGAAATCTTGTAAACATGCTCTCTCGAATCAGGAGATATTCAAAGGCCTGCTAGAGAAACAGAGCCTCTATCACCCCCTAAAACATTGGCCGGTAAGGTATGGTCAAATATTTTATATAAGAAAGGGGGAGAGGTCAGGGGCTAGAAGGAAGTTCTCCTTCAAAGTATAGCCTGACACTGAAAAGAAACAGCCCCCTGGGAGATATCCTGCCTGGGAGACATCCCGCAGCCATCTATCTCCCTGAGACATCCTGCAGCCATCTGTCTTCCGGCAACATCCTGAGGTTATCTCACTTTCTGAAGACATCCAGCAACTGCCGATAAGAGAGCTTTCCCATCCACAGCATATAAATTTCCATGTGAGAACAATAAAAGTTTGCAGCATGATCAGAACTCCAGTCTTGCTGTAATCTCTCGTGTCTCTTGTCCCTTCATTCCTCCCCAACTAAGTTTCTTGCCCACGTTGATGTGTCCCGCCGGCCGGGACAACTGACACTAACCCATACCCTACTACACTCTGACAACTAATCCTAATATGATGGAGAAAAATAACCCAAACAGAATAGAAATACAAGCAGTTCAGAGGAGGCATGGTGTATATTTGGACTTGCCTTTTGCATGATATAGGGTAAGTGTTATAAATCTAGTTAACAACACCTACTATCTTCCTAATCTCCTGTTTTCTTCCTGAATTCTGGCCACTCTCCAGAATAGGCTCATGGTTTTGTGTCCACGATATGTACGACCTCCAAGCTCTGTGACATGGCCATGTACTGGATAGCTGAAGGGAATGGGAGCATCTCAGAAAACTCAGATATCAGTGTGACCAGGAAAGTCTCAGTGGAGAAACCCTGCTTTGGGCCTTTTGCTAACCTATTTGCCTGTTGCCATGAATGTCAGGAAGGTATTTGCCTCAGGCCAGCCCTTTGTGAATCCTGAAGAAAACTGTTTTCAAATGGTAATAAATGGGCATCACCTGTGGCTCTTTGCTTAAATGCTTTGGAAAGGGATGTGTCTGAATCTGCCTCTTTGCCCTGTGTGAGGTAGTGGCTCAGATTCTCAGCACCAGTTGGATCTAAAGAAAAATCCAATGTGTGCATCCAAAACCAAAATGCAAAAAAGATCAGTCATGGTGTATGAAGTTTCTCACCTTCCTCTTTTAGGTTCCTGACCTTCATCAAGTGAGAATAGGGATCCTTTGGGACAAATGAGTTCTTTCATGCCCTGTAGAGATGATTGGGTTTTCTCATGACTCCAAATCACATGAAGAAACTATACCTGACAGTCAGTAGGCCTCAAATTGGAGAAGCAGAGCAGTATTAATGGCAGACCTATGTGATCAATCCTGGTTCACAGAAATGGTGTCCAGGCTACCCTGAGGTTAGGCAAATGAAGGGAAAGAGACCTTATTTTGGAAACTCTCTTTGGCTGTGCCATTCATGGAAACATCCAGCCAGAGGTTATGATGAATGTATATATGGAAGAAGATGAGGGCCTTGGTGGAGTGTTTTGGTTTTAATTGTGGTCATTTGTGTGGAGTTTGGAAGAGATGACTGGGTCCACCTGGGCTTGAACTCTTTTGTGATTCCCCTCAGAGACTGAGTTCAGTGACTGACCTCAGAGAAGTAATTGCTTTGGAAAGGGATGTGTCTTAATCAGCCTCTTGGCCCTGTGTGAGGCTGTGGCTTTGATTACCAGCACCGTATGGATCTAAAAATGATCCCATGTCTGCTTCCAAAACCAAAATGGCCAAAATTGCAGTCATTGTTGATGAAGTCTCTCGCCTTCCTTTGTAAAGTTCTGAAAGAATAAAAGAAATTGAAATTGAAACGTAAAGAAACAGGTTCTGTAAAGTTTCCAGGCTGCACGCAGAACCTGAAATTCCTGTGGCAGTTAAGACAATTCCCGGAACTACCCATTAGATGTGTGTTGAAATCTTCCCTGACCACCTAGTTACTTAACAACCTCTTCCCAAAAACCGTGCAGCTAAGCACATATACATCTCAGGGCTTCAACCAATCAGTTTAAATGTATACCCCTTCTCAGGGCTGACCAATCACCCCCTGCCTGAACTGTTCCCACCAATGAATGTGCAAATCATGTTTTAGAGTTGTTATTTGATTTTCCCACAGTATACGGTGATTTGCTAAAGGAAGCTAGGATGTATGTTAAGTCCCTGCCCTCTCAAAGAATGTATATAAAATCTGCTCATGTTGTTCTTGGGGCTCTTTGTTTTTTGCTCCTCTGAAGTGAGCTCTGAGCCCCAGCATGCTGGACCCCCAATAAACCCTTTGCTGTTTCATGAGAAATTTTCTTGGTGGTCTTTTCCTCCGAAGTTCGGCCCACCTTTTCATCTGGAGGCCCTAGCTGAGAAATCCAGCAGTGACGAACAAAAGACCCCAATGGACTCCTTTCAGAGTAATTAAGGTGCCTCTTTCTGGTTTCAGGTTTCAGGTTAGGGCTTGGCAAAATGGCTGTCGGTGAAGAACATTAGCTCTCTGCGATGGTGGCTGACAGATGTGTCACAGAGTCACAGGCCACGTCCCTGGGGGAAACTCCAGAGGACTCGGGAAATTGAGGATTAGTAGATTCCTCAACTCGGTAATTTTTTGCTTCAGGATTCGGTTTTCCAGCCCATCAGGTTTTGCTGGCTACTCAGTTTTGTTCATTGTCAGGAACTCATGTTGAGTTTACTGTCTGTCTTTATTGTCTAACCCATCAGGTTTGGCCAGTTACTCAGTTCTAATCTTTTTCTTGGACTCATGTTAAACGTTTACTGTTTGTCTTTGTCTGTGTCACGTTTGTGTATTCATTGTCCCTGTTTGAGTAACTCCCATTATGGGACATTATGGGACAAAGCACTTCCATGCCTCTGTCCCTTAACCTTGATCATTGGACTGATGTTCGCTCAAGTACCAAGAATCTTTCTTTTTCAGTAAAATGCCGGATCTGGCAGACTCTCTGTGCTTCAGAATGGCCCATCCTAGGAGTCGGATGGCCCCGAGAAGAATCCTTCCACTTCCCTCTAATCCGAAAAGTCAGAGATATTGTCTTTCACCGGGGCCACTTGGCCACCTAGATTAACAGCCATATACCCCTTCCCCCACGATCTTATCATTCCAACATTCTGCTCCTCCCCCTCTTCCCTCCATTCTGAGTCAGAAGACTGGACACTCCTCTCTCTCCTTATCCTCTACCCTCGCTCCCCAACCCACAACATGTTCCAGATGATCCTCCCGCCGCTGACTCAGCCTCTCCGCCGCTAGAGGCAATTGGGCCAGACCCAAGCCCTCCAGGGGACTTCCCAGGAGCAGCAGCAGACCCTGCTCCCCTGAAGGAAGCTGGGCCACCTAAAGGAACCCGCAGGAGATAAATAATATAAAACTCGGAAGCCCCAGTGATGCTCCCTCTCTGTCCCTACGGGCCCATGAACCGACCCAACTGGGACCCCAACACCTTTGAATGTAGGTAGCATCTGTCCACTTATCGCCGTTCTCTAATAGTGGGTCTCTGAGCGGCCGCCAGAGGGCCGACTAATTTGGCCAAGGTAAGAGAGATTATCCAAGGGCCTAATGAGTCTCCTTCTATGTTTCTGGATAGAATTATGGAAGCGTATAGGAAATATATTCCTTTTGATCCTCAGGCAGAAGACCAAAAGCCATCTGTTGCAATGGCCTTTATCGAGCAGACTGCCCTAGATATTAAGAGAAAGTTACAACGTCTAGATGGATTATAAGATATGACCTTAAGAGATTTAGTCAGAGAAGCTGAGAAAGTATATTATAAGAGAGAAACTGAGGAGGAAAGGGAATAGAGGAGAGAGAAGGAAAGGGAACAAAAGAAGGAGGAAAGAAGCAAATGGCAGAGTAAAGCATTGCCTAAGGTTCTGGTCACAGCAGCAAATAGGCCAGAAGTTAAAAAGCAGGGATACATAAAGGCATACCTGGGCCCACGCCAAAGGCTGCCGTTGGCCTCAAATCAATGTGCCCACTGTAATAAAAAAGAACACTGGGCCAAAGAGTGCCCCCAAAAGAAGCAGCCACGCCAGCCCGCCGTGCTGACTCTAGAAGAGGACTAGGAAATTCGGGGCTCAGATCCCCTCCCCCAGCTCAGAGTAAAATTTGAAGTTGAGGGGAACACAGTGAACTTTGAAGTGATTACAGGAGCAGTATACTCAGCCCTTAAGACTTCACTGGCCCCCCTATCAATTAAATCGTCCCTAGTTCAAGGGGCTAATGGCAGTAGATATCAGGCTTGGACAACTAAGATGAATATGGACCTCGGAAAGGAAAAAGTCCACCACTCTTTCCTAGTAATCCCAAAATGCCCGGCCCCATTGATGGGCAGGAATATGCTTACAAAACTCTGGACTAGAATAACCTTTAACCCTAATGGTCCCCAAGTGGGGGTTCTAAAGCCTGCAGTATTAACTCCCATAGTAACATCTTTGACTATGTCTGTAGAAGATGAACATCAACTCTTCGCGCCCCCTAGGACTGATCAAACAGGCAAACTACCCCAGAAATGGATAAAAGATTATCCTAATGCCTGGGCAGAAACTGCTGGGTTAGGTCTAGCCATCAACAACCTCCAATAGTAGTAGAATTAAAAGCCTCTGCGTCTCCAATTAGTGTTAAACAATATCCTCTAAGCAAAGAAGCTAAGGATGGGATAAGGCCCCATATTCATAAATACCTGGGTCTTGGGGTCCTAAGGCCCTGTCAATCAGCCTGGAACACCCCCCGGTACCAGTAAGAAAGCCAGGAACTGGGGACTACCGTCCTGTTCAAGACCTAAGAGAGATTAAACAACAGAGTGCAGGACATTCACCCCACAGTACCCAATCCATATAATTTGCTTAGCACTCTGAATCCGGAGCAGAAATGGTACACAGTGCTGGACTTAAAAGATGCTTACTTCTGCTCGCCTCTACATAAGGACTGTCAGTTGCTGTTAGCTTTAGAGTGGATAGACCCAGAACCTGGAACATCTGGCCAACTAACCTGGACTAGACTCCCACAGGGGTTCAAAAATTCCCCCATTCTCTTTGATGAAGCCCTCCACAGAGACATCAATGACTTCAAAACTGCACACCCTGAAGTCACCCTACTCCAATAGTGGATGATCTTCTACTGGCAGCCAACACCAAGGAGACCTATGAGTCTGGGACCCAAGCACTATTATTCGAGCTTGCTCGGCTTGGATATATGGCTTCTGCCAAAAGGCCCAAACTTGTCAGCAAGAAGTAATCTTCCTGGGTTATTCTCTTAGGGGTTGCAAACGATGGCTCCCTGAGCCCAGAAAAAAAACCGTTTTGCAGATACTGCCCCCATCTAATAAGAGAAAACTCAGAGAGTTTCTTGGGACTGCCAGCTTTTGCAGGTTATGGATTCCTGGGTTCGCATCTCTGGCTGCCCCTTTATACCCGCTGATAAAGGGGGATGCCCACTTCCAATGGACCCCTGAGCACCAACAAGCTTTTGATAATGTCAAAAAAAGGTGCTGCTATCTGCTCCGGCCTTAGCACTCCCAGATGTAGAAAACCCTTCACTCTCTATATCGAGGAAAAGAAAGGAATAGCACGGGGAGTGCTCACTCAGTCTTTGGGACTTTGGAAAAAGCCAGTAGCGTATTTATCCAAAAAACTGGACCCATTGGCTAGCGGGTGGCCCCATTGCTTAAGTGCTATAGCAGCGGCAGCCTTTCTAATAAAAGATGCTCATTAATTAACGTTGGGACAGAAGCTAACCATTATAGCCCCCCATGCCCTGGAGAGCATCATCTGTTAGCCTCCAGAGAGGTGGCAATCAAACTCCAGAATAAACCACTACCAGAGCCTCTTGCTTGACAAAGACAGAATAACGCTGGGACCCCCTGCTCCACTCAACCCACCTACACTGCTGCCAGAAGAATCATCAGGACCCGTCACTCATGAGTGTCAACACATACTGGCAAGGAAACCAGTATACAACAAGACTTGAAGGATCAGCCACTGCCTCGCCCTGAAGTCGTATGGTTTACGGATGGCAGCAGCTTCCTCCAAGATGGTAAGCGGCGGGCTGGAGCAGCAGCAGTTAGCAAAACTGATTTCATCTGATACACTGGTCTCCCAGAAGGGACATCAGTCCAAAAAGCAGAACTGATTGCCCTTATGAAAGCATTGGAACTAGCAACAGGGAAAAGGGCCACCATATAAACTGATAGCCACTATGCATTTGCCACTGTTCATATGCTTGGGACTATTTACCAACAATGCGGGCTATTAACCTCTGCCGGGAAAAAAATAAAAAATAAAGATGAGATCCTCCACCTTGGCTCAGCAGTGCACGGCCATAAGGAACTAGCTATAGTGGACTGTCCCGGGCACCAGAAGAGAAACAACCCTGTGGCAGTTGGAAACAGAAGGGCAGATGAGGAAGCTTAATTGGCAGCCCTAAACAGAGTGACTCTGTTAACTTTTTCCACACCGGGGGGGAACAAAAATCAGGAGACTTGGCTGCCCCGGAACATTCAGGCAACTTATCATCTGAGGAGACAGATACAGAAATCTGGGACCCTACAGAGCCAAGTTTACAACTTCAAAAAGCCCACCTTTATGTCAAAGACGTACACCAGCTAAACCACTTAGGCTCAAAGAAGTTATAGGCACTCTTAAAGGACCGAAGAAAGGACTTATTATTGACTGACTCAAAGAGGAAAAAATAGCTGAGCAGGTGACTAGAGCTTTTCAAGTCTTCCAATTAGTTAATACTTTCCCATCCAAGATTCCTGCAGGGAAGCGCATACGAGGAACCAGACCAGGACAATTCTGGGAAGTGGACTTTTCTGAAATTAAGCCAGCAAGGTATGGACTTAAATATCTCCTAGTCTTTGTAGATACTTTTTCAGGATGGGTCGAAGCCTTCCCCATGAAGAAAGAAACAGCTCAGATGGTGGTCAAAAAGATCCTAGAAGACAGTTTTCCAAGGTTCGGCCTGCCTAAGGTAATAGGGTCTGATAACGGACCAGCATCCGTGGCCCAGGTAAGTCAGGGATTTTCCAGGACCCTGGGGATTACTTGGAAGTTATATTGTGCTTATAGACCCCAGAGCTCAGGACAGGTAGAAACGATGAATAGAACCATCAAAGAGACTTAACGAAATTAATCTTGGAGACCGGCATAAAAAATTGGACTATGCTCCTACCTCATGTACTTTTTCGTGCAAGAAATACCCCTCCGCCCCTTTGTGTAACCTCACCCCTTATGAAATTCTCTACGGTGCCCCTCCTCCATTAAGGGACCTAACCCCAACTCTGAGATTAATGATTCCTTTCACACACCCTTGCTAGACAGACTTAAAGCCCTTGAACAAACCCAGCACCCAGCGATACCTGTGGAAACAGTTGGCCACTGCTTATCATCCTGGAGACGAGGGAACTCCACATCGATATCAAGTGGGAGACTTCGTCTACATGAGACAGTATCGGGTGTCATCCCTGGAACCCTGCTGGAAAGGACCATACCAGGTGCTGCTTATAACACCTACAGTGGTGAAAGTGGATGGGATCACTTCCTGGATCCATGCCTCCCATCTCAATCCTGTGCCCTGTCCATACTCTGGCTGGAAACTGGAACAGACTGGTAACCCTCTCAAGTTGCATGTCTGTGGTGTGGGTAGGGCTATGGATTCTTCCCCTGACCACCAGCAGTCCTAATCCCCATCAGCCTGTTCAGCAACAATGGCAAGTTATAAATCCTACTGGGCAAGTAGTGTGGTCTATTTCACATACAGCCCCCTTATGGACTTGGTGGCCATCTCTCCACCCGGACATTTGTCAGCTTGCCATAGGCCTCTCTGACTGGGATCTCCCTGACATAGTGGACCCCACACAGATCCCACTAAAGCCCAAACCAACTTACCCCATGAATTATTGATGTCATCTCCCCAGCTCAGGTGTAAACTAGCCAGTCTTGTTTATTAAGTGTGCCCAGCTGATTTCTGAAATCGCAAACAGGCCCAAACCTGTGGAGGACCCAGTGACTTTTATTGTAGATCTTGGGGTTGTGAACACACGGGAGCTACATTGTGAAACCCAAACTCCCCAGACAGTATGATTCGGTAGGATGAAATGACATCTGGATTGATCCCAATAAATGTGCCGCTATCCAAGTGGTGTCAAAAACTTGCTGTGGAAAAAATAGTCTATGTTACCCCTCAATATAACTTTCACTTCCAAAGGAAGGGGCTACCTCAGAACAACATGGCCTATGGGAAATACTTGGGGAATGCGATTCTATATTAATGGCCCTGGCTATGACTTTGGTCTCTGGTTCACCATTCGGCTTAAAAAGGAAGAAAATCCCACAGCAATAGGGCCCAATCCATTCAAGTCTGGAATTAAGCCTCCTAAACCTCCCATGCCTAGATCTACCAAAACCCCTCTACCATCTCATACTTCGCAGTTTCCGTCTTTGCCTACTTCCCCAGTCCAGAGTACAGCTGACTCCTCCCCCTGGGAACTAATTAAAGGAACCTTTATGGTACTGAACTCCACACAGTCAGAACTCCTTGCATTTCAGCCCAGGTATTTGACAGCTCTGTACATTATTGTGTAATGGTGCAGATACCCCCCAGGGTGCTCTATCATGATCCAGAATCCTTTGAAGGTCTACTAGGTGGACAAACAGCCCGATTTTGCCGGGAGCCAGTGTCCCTTACTCTAGCCATCCTATTGGGGCTAGGAGCTGCTGCAGGAGTGGGTACAGGAACAGCTGATATGATCCATGGGTCACAACAAATGGACTGATTAGAAACAGCAATAAATCAAGACTTGAAGACGTTAGAGACCTCCATCACAGTTTTGCAGGAATCCTTAACCTCTCTCTCTAAAGTTGTTTTACAGAACAGGTGAGGATTAGACCTCCATTTAATAAGGGAGGGGGGCCTCTGTGCTGTACTGAGAGAAAAATGCTGTTTTTATGCTGACCATACTGGAGTTGTAAAATAATCCATGAGTAAATTGAGAAAATGCCTTGAAGAGCACCAGAGAGAAAGGGAGATTCAACAAGTGTGGTTTGAGTCATGGTTTACCTTGTCCCCCTGGTTAACTACACTCCTATCAGCCTTAGCTGGACCCCTGATCATGCTTATGGTGTTGATAACTGTGGGACCTTGTTTGCTTAACCTCATAGTTTCCTTTCTCCAGGCTCAGATTGGGCAGGTAAAACTCATGGTAATCAGACAGAAATACACTTCACTGGCAGAAATAGAATGTGAGACCCCACAAAAATTATGATTCATTACTTTTAAAAGGAGAAATGAAAGAATTAAAGAAATTAAAATTGAAACGTAAAGAACCAGGTTTTGTAAAGTTTACAAGCTGTGCTCAGAACCTTAAATTCCTGTGTCAGTGAAGACAATTCCCGGAACTGCCCATTAGATGTGTTGAAATCTTTCCTGACCACCTAGTTACTTAACAACCCCTTCCCAGAAACCGTGCATCTCAGCACGTATACATCTCAGGGCTTCAACCAATCAGTTTAAATGTATACCCCTTCTCAAGGCTGACCAATCACCCCCTGCCCGAAGTGTTCCCGCCAATGAATGTGCTAATCATGTTTTAGAGTTGTTATTTGATTTTCCCACAGTATATGATATTTGCTAAAGGAGGCTATGATGTATATAAAGTCCCTGCACTCTCTAAAGATTGTATATAATCTCTTCTCAAGTTGTTCTCGGGGCTCTTTGTTCTTTCCTCCTCTGAAGTGAGCTTTGAGCCCCAGCATGCTGGACCCCCAATAAACCATTTGCTGTGGCATGAGACAATAGGTGCTTGGGTTTTCTCATGTCTCCAAATCACATAAAGAATCTATACCTGACAGTCAGTAAGCCTCAAATTGGAGAAGCAGTGCAGTATTAGCGGCAGGGCTATTTGATCACTCCTGATTCAAAGGAAGGGTGTTCAGGCCACCCAATGCCCTTCTGGACTTCAAATATTACCTAGATTTCTGTTTTCATACTTATATTTCACCAGTATATTCTTGTAAATATCGCAGGTTCCCAATACCATAATTCATCCTGCAGAATGATTCCTAAACCAAATCGAACCTGTTATTACCCTTAACCATGCAATATTTCCTCAATATAACTTAACAGAAGAACAAGGATATTGTTGGTCTTACAATACAGGAATGTAGGGGATCTTCCTCCTGCTGAGAACCTCAAAGTTCCGTTCAGAAATGATCCCTGAAGAAGATGTAGACACCTATGAAAGACCTGAGAGAGCAAAAGTCAACTTCCATGTAAAACAACCTGGTCAAAATGAAGGGATGTGTCTGAAAGCCTCTCTCTTCTTAATGTAGATTAAATCGACCAAACCAGGCCTGTGTGGAGAGCTGTTCCCGGGTGCCTATGGTTGATATACCATTCTATCTTGTGAAAGTGTCACAGGAAGTATGGGCAGCCTCCATCTCATGGGACCCTTGGAAGCAACTGTTAGGAAAAAGTGGTTGCCAACCCAGTGACCTCATTCAGTTCGTGAAGGAAGTGACCTATCACACTTCCTTGGTGATGGAACTCTCTGAACTCGGGATCCAGGAAGCCAGGCACCCAGAGCCAGTCCCAGTCCCAGTCCCAGTGGTCTCATTTGTTTGGATTTACCAAGGACAGAGTCAGTCTTTCTTAGTACCTACTGAAGTGAGAATGGCCAAATGCCAGGAGAGCTCTGAAGAGGGGCCTTTTCTGAGAAAGCAGGTAGTGGCTCAACCATGGCTCCTGACAACTTCACAGAGTTGGCAAAGAAGTCCAGGTCTGAGATAGGACAGGCCATTTTGGTGGAACATAGTATGGCCCACCAGTCAGAGGACACTCAGGATACTCACAGACATACTTGGGGGAAGGAGATTCCGTTGTGGGTGTCTGTGTGAGTTTGTGGTTTTGTCTCATGTTCTGAGAATAGGTAGGAAAGGCGGTTTGTTTGTTTAGACTGGAATGTTTCTAGAAAGTCATTTGACAACGCGAGTGTTTCTATGTCTGTGTATCCCACTGAATCCGTTTTTGTAGACATTTGAAAAGAGAATTCATCAATGGTTGTGTCCTGTCTAGTAGAAAGCTTCCCAGCATTCATCTTGCCAAATTAAAGAATAAAGAGCTGCTTGCCTTATGGATGGGCAACACCTATTATCTTCTTAAGTTCCTCTTTTCTTCTTGAATACTGGCCACTCTCCAGAATAGCCTCATGGTATTATTTCCGAGATATGTACCACCTCCAAGCTCTGTGACATGATCATGTACTGGATAGCTGAAGGGAATGAGAGCATCTCAGAAAACTCAGATATCAGTGCGACCAGTAAAGTCTCAGTGGAGAAATACTACTTTGGACTTTTGCTTACCTATTGTTCTGTTGTCCTGAATGTCAGGAACGTGTTTGCCTCAGGCCACCCCTGTGTGAAACCTGAAGAAATCAGTTTTCAAATGGAAAAGGATGGGCGTCACCTGTGGCTCTTTGCTTAATTGCTTTGGAAATGGATGTGGCTGAATCAGCCTCTTTGCCCTCTGTGAGGCAGTGGCTTAGATTCTCAGCACCTGATGGATCTAAAGAAAGTTTCCAAGTGTGCATCCAAAACCAAAATGGCCAAAAGAGCAGTCATTGTGGATGAAGTCTCTCGCCTTCCTCTGTAAGCTTCCTGACCTCCATCAAGTGAGAATAGGGATCCATTGGGTCAAACCAGTTCTTCAAAGCTCTGCAGAGGCTAGCCAATAGGTGCTTGGGTTTTGTCAGGACACCAATTCACATAAAGAATCTATACCAGTCAGTTGGCCTCAAACTGGAGAAGCAGAGCAGTATTAAAGAAGGGCTATTTGATCACTCTTGGTTCACAGGAATGGTGTCTAGTCCACTCTGACTTTAGGCAAATGAGGGGCAAGGGAGCTTATTTTGGACACTGTCTTGGGCTGCGCCCGTCATGGAAACCTCTAGCTAGAGGTTATTCAGAGTGTCTATGTTGAAGAAGATGAGGGCCATGTGGGAGTTTTTTGGTTTTAATTGTGGTCAATTGTTGGTGGTTAGAAGAGAATCCTGGGTCCACCTGGGCTGGAATTCTGGTGCGATTCCCCTTAAAGACTGATTCCTGGAACTGACCTCAGAGAAGTATTGCCATTAATTGTGTTGGGATTTTAGGCGGCCATGCATGAGAGTCGCCATTGGAAACTGAGATCTAAGCCTGGGGTGGCTATTCACCAAGCACTGTCAATCTCAGCCAGGACATCACATGATTTTATTCTGAAAGACTTGGCAGCCATTGTTGAGAGTCAAAACACACATGGACCTCACATTGTAGACCTCAATGGGCCTGGCTTCATGTGGCCTTTTGGCCACTCTTTGGGAAGACTTGCCTCTGAAAATTCTCCAGAGTTTTCCTTGAAATGTGCTTCCTAAAAATTTAATGGTTCCTGAATGAATTGAAACCCACAGTTTCTCCAACTTCATCCTTGAAAAATGTCTAGATAAATACCATGAAATTTTTGAAATTTCCACGACCAGGTGGCACTGGAGAACCTTTGGATGTCCTGTTGCTGATCAAGAGTGTACCAGACAGTGCCTTCCTTGACTGGGTTTCATGAAAATGGTGTAGAACAGAGCTGCCAGTATGGTGGAGCCTGTTGAGTAGTGGGCCCAGAGCTGTGGTGTGCAGTTGTGTGATAAAATATCTGTGGTGGGGTCATGTGGATCTTACTTTGGCTTCCAAAGGCTTGTGACTGACATGGTGCAGCCAGCATACCTTTGTATATTAAGCCATCTTGTTAGATGGAGAGTTTTCAGGGCAATGTTCAGAATCAAGTTGCTATGGTCAAGGGGGCAAGCAATGTGGCGTAGAAGCCTGGTTGGTGCATTCTCCTGCAGACCCTTACACACCACACGTGACAGAACTCCCTCCAGCACTGTGTCCCAGTGGAACTCCTTGTATTTTGTGAAGCAAATACCAAACTCCCAGCGCAGCAACAAGAAACACAACAAAATTGGAGAATGACCAAATGGCTTCACAGTCTACACGGAAAGATTCTTAGACCCCAGTGGCCACAGTAAACCCACAAAGAGAGAATTCAGCACTGCTACCTCATGTTCATTGGAAAATAAGAAACCATGTCCTCCATGTAACAGATGCATACACAGCTTTGATGGTCTCACTAAAAAGGAAGCTAAAGCTCCTGAAAACAACATATATTTCAAGTGTACAACCTCAAAGACAGTTTCCCAGATGTCTTGAGGCCTGCACACTTCCATGTTGTGGAGTTTTTACAGTCTCCATTACTTTTGGAAACTCCTCTACCACCTCCAGTGTTGTGAACTCCAGAGCATTTTCCATTCCAGATATGTATTCCTAGATTTTCTAACTCTTCTCCTCTAATTGTATCTTACTTGGGGCTAAGGTAATGTCAAGGCATTGTTCTGGATGAGAGTGGGAAGATTTTTTTGTAGCACATATTTGCATACACATTGGATTCATTTTCCAATTATTCATTCAAAATACTGAATCCCTCATAGTAACCCACTCCCTACTAGACTCTGACTACAAATCCTATTATGATGGATAAAAATAGACCAAACCAAATTGAAATACAAGTAGTTCAGAGGATGCAAGGTTAACATTTGGACGTTCCTTTTGCATTATATATGGTAGGAGTTTTAAATCTAGTCATTTTTTTGTTGAAACACTTCTCCATGTGTTTTTAAAGTTAACAAATATGTGAATTCATGTCTCCATTTCTCTGTAGCCTATTCAGCACATATATTTTTATATGCACATATAGAATCCTACCTGGTACCACACGTACATTCTTGTGAGGTGGCTCACTTGGCAGATACAAATTGTGAGAAGAGATCACTCCTGTTAAACACTGTTGAAACGGAAAATTCAACCTATGAGTGAGTATCCTAGCTGAACAACATTATACATAAATTCATGTTCAGTAAAATGAATATTTTTAGATCTGTGGATGATATATATTTTATGGTGAATTTCATTTGGCTTGTATATTAATACTTTTTAATTTCTGTGTGTGTATTTTAATATATATATATATATATATATATATATATATATATATATATATATATATATATATATATATACACACTCTCCAGAGTTTTCAAAATATGAAATAAATGTATCTTATTATGTACTCCCTAAATTCATTAATATTTAAGTGCGTATTTATAATCAACTTTTCATAAGATTATTCTAAGACATATTCATCCTCCTGAAATACGTATTTGTTTCCTAGTACTGAAATCTAAGTTAAGTGAATTGTGCATACATATCCTAATATTTTTACACTAATTGACCCAGGTTAATATAAATGCAAGTAGATTTCTATAGGACATGATGTGTATTTTGACGTTCATTTTTTTTCAACACTTGTACATTACTATTTCCTCAGTTTATGCACATCATAAGATATATATTTCATCCACAAGTTCACAAATTTAAAGGCTTTTGTTTCACTTTCAATCACTTCCTGCTTCAGAACACATGTATTCCTCCAGGTTACATGACTGGTCTTTTCATGAGACTTCTTTCCAAACACATTATTTTCGATTTCCACAATTACTTTTGAAGCAAAACTCACACATTCTTCATGATAAACCATAACCCTAATATTACCATTAGATGTATAACTGGTTTGAATGAATGGATATATATCAATATAAGGTTTCCTGTATATTTTCAGATATCAATTTGAACCATTATTTAAGTTGGAACCAGTTATATTATTTATTCACAGTATGGTCTATTCATGCATTATTTCTATATTCATAGACACAGTGTACACCTATTTGTATTCAAAATACTAATTTACACGTCTTCAAAATACTGTTCCTAGAAATGGTGAAAGAAATACTCATGTCACCTGATCTACATATACATTTTATCACAGTAATATTCTGGAAACAAAAAGCAAATGTCACACTTATGATTGTACTAAAGCCTAAATGGAAATTGAACATGGATTACTAAAATCATCCATGTCCAGTTTGCCTATTGCTCTCAAATGTGGATCCTATTGGTGACTACATATTTGTTTCTTCCTAAGATTATATATTCAACCTCAAACCTGTTGAAATGTCTAATCCTATTACTCACCTTATACTTTGCCTGATTTCCTAATGTCTCTATTGATATATATTTTCCCCAGTTCATCATTGTGACTGCCTCTTAACATGTGCTGACATTTACATTCACTCTCTACATGAAACCCTATTGCTAAAGACCATTTTGTCCAAATCCTATACTCACTCATCTTTCTAAAACTACCGTCTATCTTTCTAATCCTACCGACTATCCCTTTTTGACTGCATGTTCTCTTCGACATTCAATCATCCAAGGTACAATATCCTATACCATTGTATATTGATTTATCTGAGACATCTGTGCAGAAATTAATTCAAAGCTAAGTATCCCAATCAAGGGCCCAATGCCCTTCTGGGCATCAAATCTCACCTAGATTTCTGTTTTCATACCTATATTTCAACTGTATATTTTGTAAATATCACATGTTCCCATAACCATTATTCATCCTGCAGAATTATTCCTAACCCAATTGAACATGTTGTTAACCCTAACCATACACTGTTCCCTCAATCTAACTTTACAGAAGATCAGGGAGAGAGTTGGTCTTCCAATACTGGATTGTAGGGTATCTTCCACCTGATGAGAACCTCAAAGGTCCATGCAGAAATGATACATGGAGAAGAAGGCAGCTATGAAGGACCTGAGAGAGCAAAAGTCATTTTCAATGTTAAACAACCGGGTCAGGATGAAGAGATGTATCTGAATCAGCCTTTCTCTTCTTAATATAGAGAAGATGGACCAAACCAGGCCTGTGAGAAGAGCTGTTCCCGGGTGCCTATTGTTGATATACCATTCTAACTTGTGAAACTGTCACAGAAAGTAGGGGCAGTCTCCATCTCCTGGGACCCTTAGAAGCAAATATCAGTTCACACTTCCTTGGTGATGGAACACTCTGAACTTGGGATCCAGGAAGCCAGGCACCCAGAGTAAGTCCCAGTCCCAGTCCCAGTGGTCTCAATTGTTTGGATTTACCAAGGACAGAGTCAGTCTTTGTTGGTACCTACTGAAGTGATAATGGCCAAATGTCAGGAGACCTCTGAAGAGGAGCCTTTTCTGAGAAAGCAGGTAGTGGCTCAACCATGGCTCCTGACAACTTCACAGAGTTGGCGAAGGAGACCAGATCTGAGACAGAACAGGCCATTTTGGGGGAACATAGTATGGACCACCAGTCAGAGGACACTCAATATATTCACCAACATACTTGGGGGAAGGAGGTGCCGTTGTGGGTGTTGGTGTGAGTTTGTGGTTTTGTCTCTTTTCTGAGAATAGGTAGGAAAGACTGTTTGTTTGTTTGGACTGGAATGTTTCTAGAAAGTCGTTTGACAACGCGAGTGTTTCTATGTCTATGCATTCCACTGTATCTGTGGTTGTAGACATTTGAAAAGCGAATGCATCAATGGTTGTGTCCTGTCTAGTAGAAAGCTTCCCAACATTCATACTGCACAATTTAAGAATGGAGAGAGGCTTGCCTTATGGATGGGCAACACCTACTATCTTCCTAAGTTCTTGTTTTCTTCCTGAATACTGGCCACTCTCCAGAATAGCCTCATGGTTTGGTTTCCAAGATATGTACCACCTCCAAGCTCTGTGACATGGCCATGTACTGGATAGCTGAAGAGAATAGAAGCATCTCAGAAAACTCACATATCAGTGTGACCATTAAAGTCTCAGTGGAAAAACACTGCACTGGGCCTTTTGCTTACCTATTGTTCTGTTTTCCTAAATGTCAGGAAGATCTTTGCCTCAGGAAACCCCTTTGTGAAGCCAGAAAAAAAGAGTTTTCAAATGGAAATGAATGGGCATCACCTGTGGCTCTTTGCTTAATTGCTTTGGAAAGAGATGTGGCTGAATCATCCTCTTTGCCCTGTGTGAGGCAGCGGCTTAGATTCTCAGCACCTGATGGATCTAAAGAAAGTTTCCAAGTGTGCATGCAAAACGAAAATGGCCAAAAGAGCAGTCATTGTGGATGAAGTCTCTCGCCTTCCTCTGTAAGCTTCCTGACCTCCATCACGGGAGAATAGGGATCCTTTGTGTCAAATCAGTTCTTCAAAGCCCTACAGAGGCTAGCACATAAGGGCTTGTGTTTTCTCATGACACCAATTCACATAAAGAATATATATCAGACAGTCAGTAGGCCTCAAATTACAGAAGCAGAGCAGTATTAAGAGCAGGACTATTTGATCACTATTGGTTCACAGGAAGGGAGTCCAGGCCACCCTGACTTTAGGCAAATGAGGGGCAAGGGAGTTCATTTGGAAAACTGTCTTGGGCTGTGCCCCTCATGGAAACCTCCAGAAAGAGGTTATGAAGAGTGTCTATGTGGAAGAAGATGAGGGCCATTTGGGAGTGTTTTGGTTTTAATTGTGGTCATTTGTTTGGTGGTTGGAAGAGATGCCTAGGTCCACCTGGGCTTGAACTCTGGTGTGATTCCCCTTACAGATTGAGTTCAGGAACTGACCTCAGAGAAGTATTGCCATGAATTGTGTTGGGATTTTAGGAGACCACGCATGAGAGTTGCCTTTGGAAACTGAGATCAATGCCCAGGGTGGCTTTCCACAGAGCATTGTCAATCTCTGCCAGGGCATCACATTATTTTATACTGAAAGACTTGGCAGCCATCGTTGACAGTCAAAACACACATGGGCCTCACATTGTAGACCTCAATGGGCCTGGCTTCATGTGTCTTTTTGGCCACTCTTTGGGAAGCCTTGCCTCTGAGAATTCTCCAGAGTTTCCTTGAAATGTGCTTCCTCAAACATTAATGGTTCCTGAATGAATTGAAACCCACAATTTCTCCAACTTCATCCTTGAAAAATGGCTAGATAAATACCATGAAATTTTTGAAATTTTCATGACCAGGTGGCACTGGAGAAACTTTCAATGTCCTCTTGCTGATGAAGTGTGTACCAGACAGTGCCTTGATTGACTAGGTTTCATGAAAATGATGTAGAACAGAGATACCAGTATGTTGGAGCCTGCTGAGTAGTGGGCCCAGAGCTGTGGTGTGCAGGTGTGTGATAAAACATCTGTGGTCGGGCCATGTGTATCTGCCATTGACTTCCAAATGGCTTGTGGCTGACATTGTGCAGCCAGGAATCACTTATATGTCTGATAACTCTCCATATAAGGCATCTTGTTATATGGAGATGTTTCAGGACAATGTTCAGAATCAGGTGCAATGGTCAAGGGGACAAGCTATGTGGGATAGAAGCCTGGTTGATGCATTCTCCTGCAGACCCTGACCCATCTCATGTGAAAGAACTCCCTCCAGCACTGTGTCCCAGCTGAATTCCTTGTATTTTGTGAAGCAAATAACAAATTCCCAGTGCAGCAGCAAGAAACACCACGAAAAGTGGAGGATGACCAAATTGCTTCACAGTCCACACAGGGAGTCACTTAGCCTTCAGTGGCGACAGTTTACCTACAAAGAGTGAATTCAGCACTGCTGCCTCATGTCCTTTGAAAAACAAGAAACCATGCCCTCCAGGTCACATAGATGCAGATCCAGCTTTGATGGTCTCATTAGAAAGAAAGCTAAAGCTCCTGACAACAACATATATGTCAAGTGACCATCGTCAGAGGCAGTTTCTAAGGAAGTCTTCAGGCTGGCAGAGCTCCTTGTTTGATAGCATTTACCTATTAGACCAGGATGCAAGAAAAGACCACTGACTCCAATTAAAATCAAGTTAAAGCAAGCTTATATTTTCCACTGATCAGGTGGCCTCTCCCTCCCAAAACAGTGGGAACAAGACAGCCACCCAAATTTCCTACAGCCCAGGTTTATAACCCAGAATTTTACACTACAGGGGGGTTAAAATATCAGAACTTTGACAAGCATCAAACTTATCGTAGTTTATATATATATATATATATATATATATTTGCTGGCCCCAACATCAGAATTTATGAAGACCATTAGAGCCCCAGAGAGGGTCATTGTCTGGCCAGGGAAGGCCAGTATTTATGAGGTGTCAATAAAGTTTCATAGAGGGCTGTTCCTGGTCAAAGAGCCAGGCATGGGTGAGTTCAAGGCCACGGGCAGGCATTGCAAGCAGGTTCAGAATTTGGTGTAATTTATAGTCAAGCCAAAATTTTCTTTTCATGGCTTTGTGGCAAGATGGATCCCAATTTTAATAAAAGATCAGGTTGGGTCTATCATCCCCCCCTTTTCTAATGTGTCCCTTTCAAATCTTTGATAGGGTAGGGGAAGAGCACTGAGGGAATTTTAATACCTCACGTAACAGTCTCCATATTTTTTGAACTCACACAAAACCAGTCTCCCTGATTTTACCTGACTTAATTAATTACTTAAAATGAAAGTCTATTTATTTTTGGCTCCATTGTTGTAAGAAGAGTGGCGTCACTCATTTTGGCTTCTTCTGAGCTGAGAGAGGGTGACATGAGGGGGCACAGCATGAGGGACATGAGTTGCCTTTTAGAAGTCAGTTCGGTTTGAAGTCTGGTTGTGGTAGAACAGTTTGTAAAGTCATCTGGGGATGGGTTCTTCTATGAGAGAAACAAAAACCATGAGTACTGAATAAATGTTGCAGCTGCTGAAACAAGTCACTGTATAGATGTCCCCTCATCTGTCTTCAATATCCCCAGTTATCAGGACTTTCAACTTAATATTTAACTTTTAGTGTCACAGTTGTCCCACCCCATAAGATACAGTTTAATAATTTAATGTCATCTGATCTTGCAAATTCCTTTTACTAGTATGACCTCTGTGTGTAATAGAGAAACCTTTAATTCTGTTAGTCAGGGCTGGATAATCATACTAGCAAACACCAAGCCTACCTGTGTAGGTTAGGAATATCTGTAGGCCTTAAACAAAAAACTTCTGCCTCTGGTAGCTCCTCTTGATAGTCTCTTTTTATTCTCATCAGGCATTCCTCTCTGAGAATCTTTCTTTGTAGCCTCCAGTCTTACTTATTTTGGGAGGCTACCATAAAGTGTATACGTTAAAATATTATTATAACTATTATTATATAAAATGCCCAGGAATGGCTGTATTTTGGGTTTATCTGTCTTTGCTAAGAGTTTAAGATGAAGCAGTAAAACTGACTTTTGTTTCTATCTATTGTTAACAGTCAGCTGAGATTTTATGGGAGTCATTTCTGGGGAAACTTGAGAGCAGCTTCTCAGTTCTGCTAGTGCCATTTGCGCTAGGTGATTCCAGGTCTTGCTTGACCATGTGGCTTCTCTCAGAAGCATCAGGAATATCTCCCTTCTCTGATGACCCTCTTCTTCGTAGAAAATGCACTGATTGGCTTTCTGTTCTCCAGTGGCCTCATTAATCTTCCTGATCAGGTGTTTATGTGGCTGAGAGTTGCAAAGTTCTTTAGAGAAGTCTCCTGTTCCCTGGATACAAACTGACTCAGAGGTCAAGAGCCAAAATTTGTTTTATTGTCCCTTTTCATTTAAATTAAATTTTAAATCCTAATCTTAAACATCCAGCAAATAAATTTTAACAGCCTTATATTAAGAGTACTGTGCTTTAATGTCTATAATTTAAAATTATTTATCTTTTTATTATTTGGGATCTGTATTTTTCTGTCTTGTAGGTGATGCCTTATTATCTTAAATTAACCAATGTTGTGTTCAAAAGCAACTCTTTTGTAAAACACTAACAGGGAATCTTTAGTTAACTTATAAGGAAATTACAAAATAAAATTAACAAGAGTAAAAATACTTAGTTCGTGTAATAGCTACCCTGAATTTTTGGCTGAGTTATAAATTATATCCCCTTTTTGAGATCCTAGTAATCTTGACAGAAAAAAAAAAAAAAAAACTTCTGAACGTAACTTTAAATTAAATAACATCTGACCTACTGCTTTCGTAGTTATTCTCACATGTTGTAAGATGAGACACAGAGCCTTATCTCAGGTAAGGCAGGGCTCTATATAAATCTTAAGTCTTTTAGTTCTAAAGCTGATCTTTTTTTTTTAAATATCATCTTACACAGTTTACATAAATTGTTTGAGGTCACATGAACATTAGCTAACACCATATGATATCACATTTAAAACATGAATTAAAGAAAGGCTGAAAGTTTTTAACCTTTACATAGATTAGGAGCTCATTAACTTAAAAATATATTTAAATTTTTCCCCAATGTAAAAAGTAACTTAAAACTTTACATATCTTATTGATAACAAGTAAATAAATCCCCAATATATATATATATTTTTTTACCATACAACTTCAGAACACCAGCTTGATGTAATGCTCTTTTAAAGTTTCTACCTTACAGACTTGTATACCTGGAAGATATGAGCACATTAATAGCATCACAATGACATTGATGTTTTTACATTAACCAAATTTAGCTTTTAAAGAAATTCCAGTACAATGCTCTAAAACAACAGTTCTTATTTAATCAGTTGTTTAATTTTTATGGTTGCTTGCTCTAGAAAAATAAAAATAAACACAATGTTATGGGTAAACTTTTGTTTTCAGAAATTTGTGTCGCTTTATCACATGACTGATTTTTACAATCTTATACAGACTTTAGAACAAACTTATACAGACCTTACTAAATCAATCAGATATCTAACAAAAGTACTCATGAATGAGTAATCCCATATCAAATTTACTTCACTTATTTATCAAAATATTAGAGAAATGTATTGAACAGTGTAAACCATTTTTTTGTTAAAGGAAAAGTCCTAGAACCAAGGCATATTAGACATTTTATAGACATTAATATTTTATTAGATTTTTGAGCAGCTAGAAAAACTTGTAAGCTTAAATTTAAAGACATTTATTGTTATTTGTTTATCCAAATTTAAAGTGAACCATTTAACTCACGTGAATTAAAGATCTTCGAATCCACTTTTTAAAATTTGTTTTTATGAGTGTTTTTTTAATGATCGCTCCTTATATATGTTAATTTGTATATCATATATATGATATACGAACATATGGATATATGGACATACAACACATAACAAAAGTGTGCACAAATAATAATAGTAAGGCCTTGTAGCTTTTCACAGGTGAAATCTCCATTGTAATGTTTCAGAACTCCACTGTTGGTCAAAGATAGAACTGATGAGAAAAATATTAACCTAGTTCTCTAGGATCAAAATAATGAGCTCAAAAAAAATACAGAATCTAAGGAAAAAAATGAGAGTCCTAGAAAAAATGACTGGCCAGTAATTAGTAAATACCATACGATTTACCTTTTTTTTTTCCCACTTAGACATCAGATCAGTCTCCTACTGAGCTTGTAGGCTTCTTTCATTTACATTTCAACATAAGTCCTGGCTGAGTTCTGGAAGGAGCTGGACAAAACTGCTATTCTGAGCGGACACCTCAGGCCTAAGGCACTTTAACCATAATTTTCAGGTGAGGATGTTGAAAATTATGATACAATTTTAAGATACAATTCAAAATTTTATACCTTAACATCTTGTTTTGTCAACAGATACCATACTATGATTTACTATCCTTGTCCAAATTAATGCACTGACACACTGTGACATTTACCCAGGCTACCCAATTAAAAATTGGTGAAAAAAAAAGACTAAATGATTGGGAAGTTACTTGCCAACTTGGATGTAGAATTCTTTAGTTTTCCATTTTAAGTATTTAAGTTCTCTGGCATGAATTATCTGAAATCATAAACTAAAAAATTACCTAAACCCGACTTTTAACTGCAAGATTGAGCAATGCTACAAAAACCCATCCAGATACCATATTGTTACAATAAAACATCATCATTTAGACACACATTCAGCTAAGATCATTCCCAAGAAACAATTTATAATATCAACACATTATTGCACATGTCTTAAATGGCCAGAAACAAAGACAAAAGACAGACAGAAAGGAGCTCCAGACTATGGCTGACAGGACAGAAGCCTTTAAAACAGCAGATAAGAGAAAAATCTCCTACACCAGTGGCATGATAGATGTCCCCACAAGGGCATCAGATGTTTTCACAGAGGGGCAACCTGAAATGTAATATCAAAGGTCTCCATGGTGACTTTACTGCATTTAGTGTCTCCTTTTTGTTTTTCTCTTTTTTAAGAAAACAGAGGTGGCATAATACTTACAGTGCAGGGAAGGAAGGAGGGAATTTACTGAAGCAACAGGACTTCGGCAGCTGCTGGGAGTCCCTCAGTCCCGTCTTTTACTTAAACAGGATTAGCTCCTCTGGTTTGGTTCCACCCCAAGCACGCTGAATCTCCTAACATTTCAGTAGTCAGCTCTCAAAAATTCCGGGGTCGGGGGGGTATCAAAATTTGTAACTTAAATTTCGGTTCTGGACCTTGAAGCCAATTAATACCAATTTAATATAAGGACAGGGTTTGAGAAAAAGTAAAAGGGAGGTTTACTGCTTTGCTAACAAAGGATAAAAACAGGGGACTCTGTCCAAAGTTGTGACTCTCTTGATCTGGAGGGACAAGGGGTTTTAAAGGAGCTTCACTTGTTAACCTGGGAGATACTCAGTTATTAGGTCTCCAGCAGGCATTGCCCTCTGCAGTGGGTGTGCTCCAGACAGCCAGCTAGGGGCTTCTCTCATCCTGCTTAACAAAGGGGGGTATAGTGCATCCCATTTCTTTAAAACACAGTCCAAAGGGGTGACAGGCTTACATGCTTTATTACCCATTTTCACGTCCAATATCCTTAAGTTTTTACCACAGAAATCACACAACAAAACGCACAAAAACAAACAAATAAAAAACATTTAGAACACAGAACAAAACACACACAAAAAAACAGAAACTCGGCGAATAAACAGAAAACCAGAGGAGCAATGCAGCGTCTTGCTAAAGCTCCGGGGTAGGAGCTCCTGCGTGCCAGTCGGCACCTCTCTACACTTTCAGAGGTATTCCCTACAGAAAAGAACAGAGGAAAGAAGGATTCCTATTACTGTCCCGGACAGGAGTATATGTGAGCCTTCCCAGGCCACCTCTCTGTCATCAGAAGAGAACTCCCTTAACCGGATATCAGATGTTATAAAGGCGCCTCTTACCTATGAAGGCCTCCTCCACCAGGTGCTTGATAATAGTTTTAGTGCGATGGTTCACTGCAGTGATCCACGGACTGAAGGCTCATTCCAAGGCCTTGGAACTTGGCTCTCCAGCCTGGAGTCCTGGAGGATAGGCCAGCTTCAGAATTTCCAGCAGTATGGCTTTGTGATCTGGTCGGGTCATGTTGCTGGGGAACTCCAAAATGTTAGTCCAGGACACAAGAAAAGACCACTGACTCCAATTAAAATCAAATTAAGGCAAGCTTAATATTTCAAGCAGCCGGGCTGCCTCTCCCTCTCAAAATGGCGGGAACAAGACAGCAACCCCACCTTTCCTACAGCCCAGCTTTATAGCCCAGAAAGTTACACAAAAGGGGGGTTACAGAAAACAGAACTTTGACAAGCATCACACTAATTGTAGTTTACATTTGTTTTTTCTGGCCCCAGCATCAGAAATTATGAGGACCATTAGAGCCTCAGAGAGGGTCATTGTCTGGCCAGGGAAGGCGAATATTTATGAGGTGTCATTAAAGTTTCAGAGAGGGCCGTTTTCTGGTCAGAGAGCCAGGCATGGGTGAGTTCAAAACATGGTCAGGCATTCTAAGCAGGTTCAGAATTTGCAGTAATTTATAGTAAAGCAAAAATTATCTTTTCATGGCTTTGTGGCAAGATGGCTCACAATTTTAATGAAAGATCATGTTGGGTGATCAACCCTGTCCCCTACTTTTGGAAAATCCTCTACCACCTCCAAGGTTGTGAACTCCTGAGCATTTTCCATTCCAGATATGTATTCACAGAATTTCTAACTCTTCTTCTCTAATTGCGTCTTACTTGGGGCGAAGTTAATGTCAAGCCATTGTTCTGGATGAGAGTGGGAAGAATATTGTGCAGCACATAATTGCATACACATTGGATTCACTTTCCAATTTTCCAATTGAAATACTGAATTCCTGACAATAACCCATACCCTTCTAGACGCTAACTACAAATACTAATATGATGGAGAAAAATAACCCAAACGGAATTGAAATACAAGCAGTTCAGAGGAGGCATGGTGTATATTGGACTTGCCTTTTGCAAGACAAAAGGTAGGTGTTATAAATCTAGTCATTTTTTAATTGAAATAGTTTTATATGTGTATTAAAGTTAACAAATATGTGAATTCCTATCTCCCTTTCGCTGTAACCTATTCAGCACATTAATTTTTATATACACATATAGAATCCTACCTGATATCACACGTACATTTTTGTGAGGTGCCTGACATTGCAGATACAAATTGTGAGAAGAGATTACTCCACCTAAATGCTGTTGGAACTGAAAATTCAAGCTAATGGTGAGCTTCCTAGTTGAATAACATTATACATAAATCCATGTTCAGTAAAATGAATATTTTTGGATCTGTGGATGATATATATTTCATGGTGAAATTCGATTGGCATATATAATTCTACTTTTGAATGTCTTTGTTTGTGTGTGTGTTTGTGTGTGTGTGTGTGTATATATATATATATATATATATATATATATATATATATATATATATACAAAATAAATCTCCAGATTTTTCAAAATATGAAAATATATGTGTCTTATATACACTCCCTAAATTCATTCATGTTCATGTATGTGGATTAATAATCAACTTTTCAACAAGATTATTCTCAGAAATATTCATCCACCTGAAATACATATTTGTTTCCTAGTACTGAAAACTAACTTCAGTGAAAGGTGCAAACAAATCCTAGTATTTCTACATTAACTGACCTAGTTTAACATCAATGCTAGTAGATTCCTATGGGACATGATGTGTATTTTGACATTAATTATTATTCAACACTGGTACATTACTATTTCTTCAGTTTATGCACATCATAGGATATATATTTCATTCCACTACTTAGCAAATTTATAGGCATTTGTTTCACTTTCAATCACTTCTTGCTCCAGAACACATGTATTTTCCCTATGTTTCTTGACTGGTCTTTTCATGAGACTTTTTTTAAATATATTATTTTCAATTTCCATGATCAATTTTTAAGCAAAACTCACACATCCCTTCATGATAAAACATAACCCTAAGATGACCATTAGATTATAAACTGGTTGGAATGATTGATTGTGCATCTTTATAACATTTCTTATATATTTGCAGATATCCATTCAATCCATTATTTAAAGTGGATCCAGTTATATTATTTATTCCCAGTATGGTCTATTCATGCGTTATTGCTATATTCATAGACAGAGGGTATACCTATTTGTACCCCAATACAAATTTATATGTCTTCAAAATATTGCTCCTGGAAATGGTGGAAGAAATACTCATGTCACGTGATATACATATACATTTTATCACAGAAATATTCTGGACACAAAAAGCAAAGGTCACACTTTCAATTGTACCAATGCCTAAATGGAAAGTTGAGCATGGATTACTAAAAACATCTATGTCCAGGTTGCCTAATGCTCTCAAATGTCATCCTATTGGTGACTACATATTTGATTCTTCCTAAGATTATATATTCAACCTCAAGCCTGTTGAAAATGTCTAATCCTATCACTCACTTTGTACTTTGCTTGATTTCCTAATGTCTTTATTGATATCTGCTTTCCCTCATATTTTCCCCAGTTCATCATTGTGACTGACTCTTCACATGTGCTGACATTAACACTCACTCTCTAACCGAAACCCTATTGCTAAAGAACTTTTTGTCCAAATCCAATACTCACTCTTCATTCTAAACCTAACTACTACCTTCCTCATCGTACTGAATATCGCTTTTTGACTGGATGTTCTCTTCAACATTCAATCATCCAAGGTACAAGGTCCTATGCCATTGTATATTGATTTATCTGAGACAACTGTGCAGCACATAACTCAAAGCTAAGTATACCACTTAAGGGTCCAATTCCCTTCTGGGCTTCAAATCTTCCTAATTTTCTGCTTTCATACTTATATTTTCACCTATATACTCTTGTAAATATCGAAGGTTGCCAATACCATTATTCATCTCGCAAAATGATTCCAACCCAAATCAAACATGTTATTAACCCTAAACATACAGTGTTCCATCAATATAACTTACAGAAGAGCAGGGACAGAGTTGGTCTTACAATATAGGAATGTAGGTGATCTTCCACCTTCTGAGAACTCAAAGATCCATGCAGAAATGATCCTTGGAGAAAGATTTATGCAGCTATGTTGGACCTGAGAGAGCAATAGAAAATCTTCCATGGCAAACAACCTGGTCAGGATGAATTGATGGGTCTAAGACAGCCTCTCTTTTCTTATTGTAAAGAAGTTGGAAGAAACCAGGCCTGTGTGGAGAGCTGTACCTGGGTGCCTAAGGTTGATATTCCATTCTAACTTCTGAATGTGTCAGAGGATGTTGGGGCAGCCTCCATCTCATGGGACCCTTGGAAGCAACTGTTAGGACAAAGTGGTTTTCAAGGCAGTGACCTCATTCAGTTCCTGAAAGAAGTGACCTCTCCTCACTTCCTTGGTGATTGAATTCTCTGAACTTGGGATCCAGGAAGACAGGCACCCAGAGCCAGTCCCAGTCCTAGTCCCATTGGGCTAACTTGTTTGCTTTTTTCCAAGGACAGAGTCAGTCTTTCTTGGTACCTACTGATGTGAGGATGGCCCAATTGCCAGCAGAGCTCTGAAGAGGCACCTTCCCTGAGAAAGCAGGTAGTGGCTCACCGCTGTCTCCTGACAACTCACATAGTTGGCCAAGGAGACCAGATCTGAGAGAGGACAGGCCATTTCGGGGGAACATAATATGGCCCACCAGTCAGAAGACACTCTGGATAGTCACAGACCTACTTGGGGGAAGGAGGTGGCTTTGCAGTTGTGGGTGTGAGTTTGTGGTTTTTTTCTCATGTTCTGAGAATAGGTAGGAAAGGCGTTTTTTTCTGGTGTGGAGTGGACTGTTTCTAGTAAGTCCTTTGACATTGTGAGGGTTTCTATGTCTGTGTATCCCACTGTATCCGTGGTTGTAGACATTAGAAAAGAGAATGCATCAATGGATTTGTTTTCTCTAGTAGAAAGCTTCCCCACATTAATACTGCCCAATAGATTAATGGACTTCACTTTGCCTTATGGATGGGCAACACCTACTGTCTTCTTAAGTTACTGTTTTCTTCGTGAATTCTGGCCACTCTACAGAATACGCTCATGGTTTTTGTGTCCCAGATATGTAACACCACAAGGCTCTGTGACATGGCCATGTACTGGATAGCTGAAGAGATTGAGAGCATCTCAGAAAACTCAGATATCAGTGTGACCAGTAAAGTCTCAGTGAAGAAAACCCTTCTTGGGCCATTTGCTTACTTGTGTTTCAATTACCCTGAATTTCAGGAAGGTCTTTGCCTCATGCCAACCCTTTGTGAAGCCTGAAGAAAACTGTTTTCATATGGAAATGAATGGGCTTCACCTGTGGCTCTTTGCTTAATTGCTTTGGAATGGGATGTGTCTGAATCAGTCTCTGGTCCTTGTGTGAGGCTGTGACTTAGGTTCTCAGCACCCAATGGATCTAAAGAAAAATCCCATGTGCTTCCCAAACCGAAATGGCCAAAAGAGAAGTCATTGTGGATGAATTTTTTTGCCTTCTTGTTTTAGGTTCCTGACCTCCATTAAGTGAGAATAGGGATTCTTTGGATTAAATGAGTTCTTCAAATCCCTGCAGAGGCTTGCCCATATGTGCTTGGGTTTTCTCATGACTCCAAAAGCACATAAAGAATCTATACCTCACAGCCAGTAGGCCTCAAATTGGAGAAGCGGAACACTTTAACAGCAGGAATATTTGATCACTCCAGGTTCACAGGAGGAGTGTCCAGGCCACCATGATTTTAGGCAAATGAGGGGCAAGTGAGCTTATTTTTTACACTTTCTTAGGCTGTGCCCCTCATAGAAATCTCCAGCCAGAGGTTATGATGAGTGTCTATATGGAAGAAGATGAGGGCCCTGTGGGAGTGTTTTGATTTTAATTGTGGTCATTTTTGTGGTGGTTGGAAGGAATGACTGGTTCCACCTGGGCTTGAACTCTGGCGTGATTCCCCTTAGAGACTGAGTTCTGGAACTGAACTCAGAGAAGTATTGCCATGAATTGTGTTGGGATTTTAGAAGGCCATGCATGAGACTCACCCATGGAAACTGAGATCTAGGCCCAGGGTGTCTTTCCACAAAACAATGGGAACCTCAGCCAGGATATCACATGATTTTATTCTGAAAGATTGGCAGGTATAGTTGAGAGTCAAAACACACATGGACCTCACATTGTAGGCCTCAATTTGCCTGGCTTCATGTGACCTTTTGGCAACTCTTTGAGAAGCCTTGCCTGTGAGTGTTCTCCAGAGCTTTCATTGAAATGAGCTTTCTCAACACTTAATGGTTCCTGAATGATTTGAAACCCACAGTGCCTCCAACTTAATCTTTGAAAAATGGCTAGATAAATACCATGAAATTTTTGAAATTTCCATGACCAGGTGGCACTGGAGAATCTTTGGAAGTCCTGTGGTTGATCATGTGTATACCAGAGAATGCCTTGTTTTACTGGGTTTTATGAAAATGGTGTAGAACAGAGATGCCAGTAATTTGTATCCTGCTGATTAGTGGGCCTAGAGCAGTGGTGGGCAGGTGTGTGATAAAACACCATGGTGGGGCCATGTGGATCGGCCATTGGCTTCCAAATGGATTATGACTGACATAGTGCAGAAATCAGACACTTATATGTAAAGGCATTTTTTATATGGAGAGGTTCAGGGCAATGTTCAGAATCAGTTTACTATGGTTATTGGGGCAAGCTGTGTGGGATAGAAGCCTGGTTGGTGCATTCTCCTGCAGACCCTGACCCACCACACGTGACAGAACTCCCTTCAGCACTGTATCCTAGTAGAACTCCTTGTATTTGGTGAAGCAAATACCAAATTCCCAGTGCAGCAGCAAGAAACACCACGAAAAGTGGAGGATGACCAAATGTCTTCACAGTCCACACGAGGAGACACTTAGCCTCCAGTGGCCACAGTTTACATACAAAGAGAGAATTCAGCACTGCTGCCTCATGGTCATTGGAATATAAGAAACCATGTCTTCCAGGTCACATAGATGCAGACCCATTTTGATGGTCTCACTACAAAGGAAGTTAAAGCTCATGACAACAACATATATTTTAAGTGCCCAACCTCAGAGGCAGTTTTCCAAGAAGTCTTAGGCCAGCAGAGCTCCATGTTTGTGGAGTGTTTACACTGTTCTTTACTTTTGGAAACTCCTCTACCACCACCAAGGTTGTGAACTCCCGAGCATATTCCATTCCAGATATGTATTCACAGATTTTCACACTTTTCTACTCTAATTGTGTCTTACTTGGGCCAAGGTAATATCAAGGCATTGTTCTGAATGTGAGTGGGAAGATTTTTGTGTAGCACATATTTACATACACATTCGATTCATTTTTCAATTTTCTATTTGAAATACTGAAGCCCTGAAACTAACACATACCCTACTATACTCTGACTAATAATTCTAATATGATGGTGAAAAATAACCCAAACAGAATAGAAATACAAGCAGTTCAGAGGAGGCATGGTGTATTGTTACAATTGCCTTTTGCATTATATAGTGTAGGAGTTATAAATCTAGTCATTTTTTTGTTGAAATAGTTCTACATGTGTTTTTAAAATTAACAAATATGTGAATTCCTGTCTCCCTTTCTCTGTAGCCAATTCAGCACATGTATTTTTATATGCACATATAGAATTCTACCTGGTACCACACGTACATACTTGTGAGGTAACTGAATTGGCAGATGCAAATTGTGAGAAAGGATAACTCCTCCTAAATGCTGTTGGAACTGAAAATTCAACCTATGGGTGAGCTTCCTAGTTGAATAACATTATACATTAATCCATGTTCAGTAAAATGAATATTTTTTGATCTGTGGATTATATATATTTCATGATGAATTTCGATTGGCATATATATTGCTACTTTTTTTCTTTTATTGGTTGCTCAAAACATTAAAAATCTCTTGACATATAATATTTCATACATTAGATTCAAGTGGCTTATGAACTCCCATTTTTAGCCCAAATAGAGATTACAAAATCACATCGATTACACATCCACATTTTTACATAATGCCCTATTAGCTACTGTTGTATTCTGCTACCTTTCCTATACTCTACTATCTCCCCTCCCCTTCCTTCCGATCTTCTCTTTTTTCCCCATCTACTGTAATTTATTTCACTCCATGTTTATTTTCCCATTCCACTCACAACAATATGTAATTTTGTGTAACAATGAGGGTCTCCCTCCATTACCATGCAATTTCCCTTTTCTCTCACTTACCCTCCCACCTCATGTCTCTGTTTAAAGTTAATCTTTTCTTCCTGCTATTGCTCCCTGCTCTGTTCTTAGTTGCTCTCATTATATCAAAGAAGACATTTGGTATTTATTTTTTAGGGATTGGCTATCTTCACTAAGCATAATCTGCTCCAGTGCCATCCATTTTTCTGCAAATTTTATGATTTTGTCATTTGTTAGTGCTGCGTAATACTCCATAGTGTATAAATGCCACATTTTTTTATCCATTCATCTATTGAAGGGCATCTGGGTTGGATCCACAGTGTATCAATTGTGAATTGTACTGCTATGAAAATCCATGTGGTAGTATCCCTGTATTACTCTCTTTTAAGGTCTTCAGGGAATAGTCAGAGAAGGGCAATAGCTGAGTCAAATTGTGGTTCCATTCACAGCTTTCCCAGGAATCTCCATACTGCTTTCCAAATTGGCCACACCAGTTTACAGTCCCACCAGCAATGTACAAGAGTATCTTTTACCCCACATCCTTGCCAGCACTTGTTGTTGTTTGACTTCATAATGGCTACCAATTTACTGGAGTGAGATGGTATCTTAGGGTGATTTTGATTTGAATTTCTCTGACTGCTAGAAATGGTGAGCATTTTATTATGTACTTGATGAATGATTGTATGTCCTCCTCTGAGAAGTGTCTGTTCAAGTCCTTGACCCATTTGTTTATTGGGTTATTTGTTATCTTATTGTCTAATTTTTTGAGTTCTTTGTATATTCTGGATATTAGGCCTCTATCTGAAGTGTGAGGAGTAAAAATTTGTTCCCATGATGTATGCTCCTTATTTACCTCTCTTATTCTTTCTCTTGCTGATAAAAAACTTTTCAGTTTAAGTAGTCCCATTTGTTGATTCTTGTTATTAACTCTTGTGCTATGGATGTCATATAAAGGAATTTGGAGCCCGATCCCATAATATGTAGATCAGAGCCAACTTTTTCTTCTATCAGACACAGAGTCTTTGATTTGATATCTAGCACCTTGATCCACTATGAGTTAACTTTTGTGCATGGCGAGAGAAAGGAATTCAGTTTCATTTTGTTGCACATGGATTTCCATTTTTCCCAACACCATTTGTTGAAGATACTATATTTCCTCCATTGCATGCTTTTAGCTCCTTTATCAAATATAAAATAGTTGTAGCTTTTTGGATTAATCTCTGTGTCCTCCATTCTGTACCATTGGTCCACCCGCCTGTTTTGGTACCAGTACCATGCTGGTTTTTTTTTAATTAATTTTATTGTAGGTTGTTCAAAACATTTCATAGTTCTTGATATATCATATTTCACACTTTGATTCAAGTGGGATATGAGCTCCCATTTTTACCCCATATACAGATTGCATAATCACATCAATTGCACAACCATTGATTTACATATTGCCATTCTGGTGACTGTTGTATTCTGTTGCCTTTCCTATCCTCTACTATCCCCCCTCCCCCTCCCCTCCCCTCTTCTCTCTCTACCTCCTCTACTGTAATTCTTTTCTCCCCCTTATATTTTTCCTCCTTTCCCCTCATTTCCTCTTGTATGTAATTTTGTATACCCCTGAGGGTCTCCTTCCATTTACATGCAATTTTCCTTCTCTCTCCCTTTCCCTCCCACCTCTCATCCCTGTTTAATGTTAATCTTCTTCTCAAGCTCTTCGTCCCTACTCTGTTCTTAGTTAATCTCCTTATATCAAAGAAGATATTTGGCATTTGTTTTTAAGGGATTGGCTAGCTTCACTTAGCATAACCTGCTCTAATGCCATCCATTTCCCTCCAAATTCTATGATTTTGTCATTTCTTAATGCAGAGTAATATTCCATTGTGTATAAATGCCACATTTTTTTATCCATTCTTTTATTGAAGGACATCTATGTTGGTTCCACAGTCTTGCTATTGTGAAATGTGCTGCTATGAACATGGATGTAGCAGTGGCCCTATAGTGTGCTCTTTTTAGGTCTTTAGGGAATAGACCGAGAAGGGGAATAGCTGGATCAAATGGTGGTTCCATCCCGAGCTTTCCAAGAAATCTCCATACTGCTTTCCAAATTGGGTGCACCAATTTGCAGTCCCACCAGTAATGTACAAGAGTACACTTTTCCCCACATCCTCGCCAGCACTTGTTGGTGTTTGACTTCCTAAAGGCTGCCAATCTTACTGGAGTGAGATGGTATCTTAGGGTGGTTTTTATTTGCATTTCTCTGACTGCTAGAGATGGTGAGCATTTTTTCATATACTTCTTGATTGATTGTATGTCCTCCTCTGAGAAATTTCTGTCCAGGTCCTTGGCCCATTTGTTGATTGGGTTATTTGTTATCTCATTGTCTAATTTTTTTAGTTCTTTGTATATTCTGGATATTAGGACTCTGTCTGAAGTGTGAGGAGTAACGATTTGTTCCCAGGACGTAGGCTACCTATTTACCTCTCTTATTGTTTCTTTTGCTGAGAAAATAACTTTTTAGTTTGAGTAAGTCCCATTTGTTGGTTATAGTTATTAACTGTTGTGCTATGGGTGTCCTATTTAGGAATTTGGATCCCGACCCCACAGTATGTAGATCATAGCCAACTTTTTCTTCTATCAGACGCCATGTCTCTGATTTGATATCAAGTTCCTTGATCCACTTTGAGTTAACTTTTGTGCATGGTGAGAGAAAGGGATTCAGTTTCATTTTGTTGCATATGGATTTCCAGTTTTCCCAACACCATTTGTTGAAGATGCTAGCCTTCTTCCATTGCATGCTTTTAGCCCCTTTATCGAATATAAGATAGTTGTAGTTTTGTGGATTGGTTTCTGTGTCCTCTATTCTGTACCATTGGTCCACCCGCCTGTTTTGGTACCAGTACCATGCTGTTTTTGTTTCTATTGCTCTGTAGTATAGTTTGAAGTCTGGTATAGCTATACCGACTGATTCACACTTCCTGCTTAGCAATGTTTTTGCTATTCTGGGTCTTTTATTTTTCCATATGAATTTCATGATTGCTTTCTCTATTTCTACAAGAAATGCCATTGGGATTTTGATTGGCATTGCATTAAACCTATTGAGAACTTTTGTTAATATCGCCATGTTGATGATGTTAATTCTACCTATCCATGAACAGGGTATATTTTTCCATCTTTTAAGATCTTCTTCAATTCTCTCTTTAGGGTTCTGTAGTATTCATTGTATAAGTCTTACACCTCTTTTGTTAGGTTGATTCCCAAGTACTTTATTTTTTCTGAGGATATTGTGAATGGGGTGGTTGTCCTCATATATATTTTAGAGGATTTGTCGCTGATATACAGGAATGCCTTTGATTTATGCGTGTTGATTTTATATCCTGCCACTTTGCTGAATTCATTTATTAGCTCTAATAGTTTCTTTGTAGACCCTTTTGGGTCTGCTAGGTATAGAATCATGTCATCTGCAAATAGTGATAATTTGAGTTCTTCTTTTCCTATTTTTATGCCTTTAATTTCTTTTGTCTGTCTAATTGCACTGGCCAGTGATTCGAGAACTATGTTGAACAGAAGTGGTAAGAGAGGCCATGCCTGTCTTGTACCAGATTTTAGAGGGAATGCCTTCAGTTTTTCTCCATTCAGAATGATGCTAGGCTGAGGCTTAGCATAGATTTCTTTTACAATATTGAGGTATGTTCCTGTTATCCCTAGTTTTTCTAGAGTTTTGAACATAAAGGGATGCTGTACTTTGTCTAATGCTTTTTCCGCATCTATCGAGATGATCATATGGTTCTTATATTTAAGCCTATTGATGTGGTGAATAACATTTATTGATTTTCGTATATTGAACCAACCTTGCATCCCAGGGATAAATCCTACCTGATCATGGTGCACAATTTTTTTGATATGTTTTTGTATCCGGTTCGCGAGAAGTTTATTGAGCATTTTTGCATCTAGGTTCATTAGAGATATTGGTCTGCAGTTTTCTTTCTTTGGAGTGTCTTTGTCTGGTTTAGGAATCAGGGTGACGTTGGACTCATAGAATGAATTTGGAAGTTCTCCCTGTTTTTCATTTTCCTGAAATAGCTTGAAAAGTATTGGTATTAGTTCCTCTTTAAAGGTTTTGTAAAACTCTGCTGTATAACCATTCGGTCCTGGGCTTTTCTTAGTTGGTAGTCTTTTGATGGTTTCTTTATTTCCTCAGTTGATATTCGTCTGTTTAGGTTGTCAATATCCTCCTAACTCAATCTGGGCAAATCATATGACTTAAGAAATTTATCGATGCCTTCACTATCTTCTAATTTATTGGAGTATAAGGATTCAAAATAATTTCTGATAATCTTCTGTATTTCTGAAGTGTCTGTTGTGATATTGCCTTTTTCATCCCATATGCGAGTAATTTGAGTTCTCTCTCTTCTTCTCTTCATTAGCGTGGCTAAGGGTCTGTCAATTTTATTTATTTTTTCAAAGAACCAACTTTTAGTTTTGTCAATTTTTTCAATTGTTTCATTTGTTTCAATTTCATTAATTTTTGCTCTGATTTTAATTATTTCTTGTCTTCTACTTTTTTGCTGTTGTTTTGCTCTTCTTTTTCTAGGACATTGAGTTGAAGTATTAGATCATTTATTTGTTGGTTTGTTTCTTTTTTTAAGGAATGAACTCCAAGCAATAAATTTTCCTCTTAGAACTGCTTTCAATGTGTCCCATAGATTCCGATATGTTGTGTCTGTGTTTTCATTTATCTCTAAGAATTTTTTAATATCCTCCTTGATGTCTTCTATAACCCATTTATCATTCAGTAACCTATTTTTCATTCTCCAATTGATGCATGATTTTTCCTTACTTCTTTTATCGTTGATTTTCAATTTCATTTCATTATGTTCAGATAAGATGCATGGTATTATCTCTACTCCTTTATATTGTCTAAGAGTTGCCCTGTGACATAATATATGATCTATTTTTGAGAAGGATCCAAGTGCTGCTGAGAAAAAAGTGTAACTGCTTGATCTTGGGTGGTATATTCTATATATGTCAATTAAGTCTAGGTTATTAATTATGTTATTGAGTTCTATAGATTCCTTATTCAACTTTTCTTTGTAAGATCTATCCAGTGGTGAGAGAGGTGTGTTGAAGTCTCCCATAATTATTGTATGGTGGTCTATTAGACTCTTGAACTTGAGAAGAGTTTGTTTGATGAACATAGCTGCACCATTGTTTGGGGCATATATATTTATGATTGTGATGTCTTGTTGGTGTATGGTTCCCTTGAGCTGTATGTAGTGTCCCTCTTCATCCCTTTTGATTAACTTTGGCTTGAAATCTATTTTATTTGATATGAGTATGGACACTCGTGCTTGTTTCCGAAGTCCATAAGAGTGATATGATATTTCCCAACCTTTCACCTTCAGTCTATGTATGTCTTTTCCTATCAAATGCGTCTACTGAAGGCAGCATATTGTTGGGTCTTGTTTTGTGATCCATTCTACTAGCCTGTGTCTCTTAATTCGTGAGTTTAAGCCATTAACATTTAGGGTTATTATTGAGATATGGGTTGTTCTTCCAGTCATATTGGTTTATTTATGTTACTAAACATGGTTTGTTTTCCTCTTTGATTATTCCCCCTCTTTACTGTACTCCCTCCCGCTGTTGGTTTTCATTGTTATTTTCCATTTCCTCTTCCTGCAATGTTTTGCCGAGGATGTTTTGAAGAGATGGTTTTCTAGCTGCAAATTCTTTTCACTTTTGTTTATCATGGAAGGTTTTAATTTCATCTTCCATACTGAAGCTTAATTTTGCTGGATACACAATTCTTGGTTGGAACCCATTTTCTTTCAGTGTTTCAAATATGTTATTCAAGGATCTTCTAGCTTTCAGAGTCTGTGTTGAAAGATCAGCTGTTATCCTGATTGGTTTACCCCTAAATGTAATCTGCTTCCTTTCTCTTGTAGCTTTTAAAATTCTCTCCTTATTCTGTATGTTGGGCATCTTCATTATAATGTGTCTAGGTGTGGATCTCTTATGATTTTGCACATTCGGCGTCCCGTAGGCTTCTAGGATATGGGATTCTGTCTCATTCTTCAAGTCTGGGAAGTTTTCTCGTATTATTTCATTGAATAGATTGCTCATTCCTTTTGTTTGGAACTCTATACCTTCCTGTATCCCAATGACTCTTAAGTTTGGTCTCTTTATGTTATCCCATATTTCTTGAATGTTCTACTCATGGTTTCTTAACAGCTTTGCTGAGCTGTCTATGTTCTTCTCCAGTTGAAATACTTTGTCTTCATTTTCTGATGTTCTATCTTCTAAGTGTTCTACTCTGCTGGTAGTATTCTCAATTGAGTTTTTAATTTGGTTTATTGTTTCCTGCATTTCCAGGATTTCTGTTTGTTTGTTTTTTATAACCTTGATCTCCCTGTATAATTGATCTTTTGCTTCTTGTATTTGTTTATGTAATTCATTTTCGAAGTGCTCGAAGTGGTCTTTCATTGTCTGATTATGCTGTCTAATGTCTTCCTTGAGACTCCAGATAATCTGAAGCATGTATATCCTGAATTCTTTATCTGACATTCCATCTGCTGCAGATATTACCTCTTCTAAAGTTGAGTTGACCTGCATTGCTTGTGGTCCTTTCTTTCCTTGTCTTTTCATACTGATCGCGTTTCTTTCTGCTTGGTGAAACTGTTTTGTTATTGATTTTCCCCCTATATATTTATATTGCTCTTATATAGTTGCAAAGTCTCCCTCGCAGGCTTTGGCGGTGGTTCTGCCCCTCCTCCAATTGGGGCAATGTGCCTACTACGCCGGCAGGCTGCTGTGCCTCTACTTTCGGTGGGCCTGTTCTTTCGGTGGTCACAGGTTCGCCTCCCTTGCAGACGTGAGAAGCGGCTCTGCACCTCCGCTGGCCGCTAGGCCTGTTCTGTCTGTCGTTTGCAGGTCTGTCTACCTAACAGGTGCTGGTGGCGGCTCTGCCCCTCCCCCAAACGGGGTGATGTGTCAGACGGCCACTGGGCCTGTTTTATCAGTGGTCACGGTATCGCCTACCTTGCAGGTGGGTGGGGCAGCTGTGCCCCTCTGCAGGTTTCTGGGCCTGACCTGCCGGTGGGTCGCAGGTCATTCATTTTTTAGTTCTAGTAGTTTTTGTACACCTTTTTGTGTCTTCTATGTATAGAATAATGTCACCCGAAAATAGTGATAATTTGCGTTCTTATTTTCCTATTTTTATGCCTTTTATTTGTTTAGTATGTCTAATTGCTCTGGCCAGTGTATCGAGAACTATATGGAATAGAAGTGGTGAGAGAGGGCATCCCTGTCTTGTTCCAGATTTTAGAAGAAATGCCTTCAATTTTTCTCCATTCATAATGATGCTAGCCTGAGGCTTAGCATAGATAGCTTTTACAATGTCGAGGTAACTTCCTGTTATCCCTATTTTTTCTAATGTTTTGAACATAAAGGGATGCTGTACTTTGTCAAATGCTTTTTTTGCTTCTATCGAGATGATCATATGGTTCTTATCTTTAAGTCTATTGATGTGGTGAATAACATTTATTGATTTCCGTATATTGAAACATCCTTGCATTCCAGCTATGAATCCTACTTGATCATGGTGCATAATTTTTTTGATGTGCCTTTGTATTCGATTCACCAGAGTTTTATTGAGGATTTTTGCATGTAGGTTCATCAGATATATTGGTCTGTAGTTTTCTTTCTTTGAGGTGTCTTTTTCTGATTTCGGAATCAGCGTGATGTTGGCCTCATAGAATGAATTTGGAAGAGCTCCCTCTTTTTCTCTATGCTGAAATAACTTGAAAAGTATTGGTATTAAATCTTCTTTAAATGTTTTGTAAAACTCCGCTGTATAGCCATCCGTTCCTGGGCTTTTCTTGGTTTGTAGTCTTTTGATTGCTTCTTCTGTTTCATCCATTGACATTGGTCTGTTTAAATTGTGTGTATCCTTCTGACTCAGTCTGGGAATATCATATGACTTAAGAAATTTATCGATGTCTTCACTATATTCTATTTTATTGGAATATAGGTTTTCTAAATAATTTCTAATTGTCTTCTGTATTTCGGAAGCATCTGTTGTAATATTGCCTTTTTCATCCCATATGTTAGTAATTTGAGTTCTCTCTCTTCTTCTCTTCATTAGCATGCCTAAGGGTCTGTCGAACATATTTATTTTTTCGAAGAACCACCTTTTAGTTTTGTTAATTTTTTCAATAGTTTCTTTTGTTTCAATTTCGTTGATTTCTGCTCTGATTTTAATTATTTCTTGCTTTCTGCTACATTTTTTGTTGTTTTCCTCTTCCTTTTCTAGGGCTTTGAGTTGAAGTGTGAGCTCATTTATTTGTTCGTTTTTACTTTTTTTCAGGAATGACCTCCAGGCGATGAATTTCCCTCTTAAAACTGCTTTCATTGTGTCCCATAGATTCTGATATATTGTGTCTGTATTTTCATGTATCTCTAAGAATTTTTTGATTTCCTCCTTTATATCTTCTGTAACCCACTGATCATTCAGTAACATATTGTTCATTTTCCATGTGATGTAGGATTTTTCCTTCCTTTTTTTATCATTGGTTTCCAGTTTCATTCCATTATGATCAGAAAAAATTCATGGTATTATCTCAACCCCTGTATATTTACTGAGGGTTGCCCTATGACATAATATATGGTCTATTTTTGAGAAGGATTCACGTGCTACTGAGAAAAAAGTATATCCACTTGATGATGATTGATATATTCGATATATGTCAGTTAAGTCTAGGTTATTGATTGTGATATTGAGTTCTATAGTTTCTTTATTCACTTTTGTTTGGAGGATCTGTCCAATGGTGAGAGAGGTGTGTTGAAGTCACCCATAATTATTGTGTTGTGGTCTATTTCATTCTGGAACTTGAGGTGAATTTGTTTTTTGAGCATTGCAGCACCATTATTTGGTGCATAAATATTGATAATTTTTATGTCTTGTTGATGAATGGTTCCTTTTAACAGTATATAATGTCCTTTCTTATCCCTTTTGATTAAATTAGTCTTGAAGTCGATTTTATTCGATATGAGCATGGCCACCCCTGCTTGCTTATGGGGAGCGTTGCATGGTATATTTTTTCCAAAACTTGCACCTTCAGCCTGTGTATGTCTTTTCCATTCAGATGTGCCTCCTGGAGGCAATATATTGTTGGATTCATTTTTAATCCAAGTTACCAGCCTATGTCGCGTTATTGGAGAGTTTAAGCCATTAACATTTAGAGTCACTATTGATATATGGTTTGTACTGCCGCTCATGATTGATGATTCATCTTTTTTTTTTTTAAATTTAGTTTGTTTCTGCATGATTAGCTTTTCCCCCACCCTCAGTCATTACTGAGGCACTTCCCACTGATGGTTTTGGTTGTTGATTTTCATTTCTTCTTCGTGTATTGTTTTGCTCAAGATGCTTTGCAATGCTGGTTTTCTGGCTACAAATTTTTTTTACCTTTTGTTTATCATGAAATATTTTTATTTCATCGTCATACCTGCAGCTTAATTTTGCTGGATACAGAATTCTTGGTTGGCATTCATTGTCTTTCAGTGTTTGAAATACGTTGCTCCAGGATCTTCTCGCTTTCAGCGACTGTGATGAAAAATCCATTCTCAACCTTATTGGTTTACCCCTTAATGTAATCTGCCTCCTTTCTCTTAGAGCTATTAATATTTTCTCTTTGTTTTGTATATTGGATATCTTCATAACAATGTGTCTTGGTGTTGGTCTACTGTGATTTTGTGTTCTCCGTGTCCTGTAAGCATGTCCAATTTGTATATCTATTTACTTTGTATTTCTGGAAATATTTCTGTAATTATTTCATTCAATAGATTACTAATTCCCTTGGTTTGAATCTGTGTACCTATCCAGATGACTCATTAATTTTTTTTTTATGTTATCCCATATCTCTTGGATGTTTTACTCATGATTTTTTACCAGCCTTTCTGTGTTGGCTAGATTCATTTCAAGATGATATATTTTGTCTTCATTATCTGACATTCTGTCTTCTACTTGCTCCACAGTGTTAGTGATACTCTCAATTGACTTTTTAATTTGGTTTATCGTTTCCTTCATTTCTAGAATTATTGTTTGATTTTTTTATAATCTCTATCTCCTGATAAAGATGCATAACTTCTTCTTTTATCTGTTTATGTAATTCATTTTCAATGTGTTCTTTCACTGTTTGGATTTGCTGTCTCGTATCCTCTTTAAGTTTCAATTCCATCTGTCTAAGGTATTCCTTGAGTTCTTTATATGACCATTTTTCTGATGACTATAGGTCCTCCTGAATATTTTGGCTGTCCTTCGTTGTTTGTACTTATTTTCTTCCTTGATTTTTTGTGCTGCTCATGTTACTTCTTGCTCTGTTTGACTGTTGAGTTACTGCTTACTCTTATAAATTTATTTGATGCTTGGAAGAAAAAGATATTAGAAGGAAAGGGAAGAAGTCACTAAAGAGAATGAGAGTAGGCAGGTAGAATTCGAGGAAGGGGAAATCAGAAAATTGAAAAGAAATGATAAGACAAAAGAAAAAATAGAAAAGAAAGAAAGAAAGAAAAAAATTTAAAAATAATGATCATTTAAAAGATGTAAATTAAAGTTTAAAATAATAATAATAATAAAATAAAAATATTTAAAAAATGAAAACATATTAAAAAGTTAAAGTACAACAACAAAAAATATGAATTTACATAAAGAATCTAAACCCCACACTCAGTAGGCCTCAAGTTGGAGAAGTAGAGCAGTATTAACGCCAGGCCTATTTTTTCACTTCTGTTTCACAGGAAGGCAGTCCAGGCAACCCTGATGTTAGGCAAATGAGGGGCAAGGGAGCTTATTTTGGACACGGACGTGGGCTGTGTACCTCATGGAAACCTCCAGCCGGAGGTTATGATGAGTGTCTACATGGAAGAAGATGAGGGCCATGTTGGGGTGTTTAGGTTTTAACTGTGAACATTTGTATGGCGGTAGGAAGAGATGACTGGGTACACCTGTGCTTGAACTCTTGTGTGATTCAACATAGAGACTGAGTTCTGGAATTGACCTCAGAGAAGTATTGCCATGGATTGTGTTGGGCTTTTAGAAGGCCATGCATGAGAGTCGCCCTTGGAAAGTGAGATCTACGCCCATGTTGGCTTTCCACAGAGCAAAGGGAATCTCAGCCAGGATATCACATGATTTTATTCTGAAAGACTTGGCAGCCATAGTTGAGAGTGAAAACACACATGGACCTCACATTGTAGACCTCAATGGGCCTGGCTTCATGTGACCTTTTGGCCACCCTTTGGGAAGCCTTGCCTCTGAGAGTTCTCCAGAGCTTTCATTGAAGTGAGCTTACTCAACATTTAATGGTTAATGAATGAATTCAAACCCACAGTGCCTACAACTTCTTCCTTGAATAATGGCTAGATGAATACCATGAAATTTTTGAAATTCCCAAGACTAGGTGTCACAGGAGAACCTTTGGATGTCCTCTAGCTGATCATGAGAATACAAGACATTGCCTTTATTGACTGGGTTTCATGAAAATGGTGTATAACAGAGATGCAAGTAAGTTGGAACCTGCTGAGTAGTGTTCCTAGAGCCGTGGCGGGCAGGTGTGTGATAAAATATCTCTGGTGTGGCCATGTTTATCTGCCATTGGTGTCCAAATATCTTGTGACTGACATTTTGCAGCCAGTAGACCCTTATATGTAAAAGAATCTTGTTATATGGAGAGGTTTCAGGGCAATGTTCAGAATCAGGTTGCTATGGTCAATGTTGCAAGCTATGTGGGATAGAAGCCTGGTTGGTGCATTCTCCAACAGAACCCAACCCACCACAACTGAAAGAACTCCCTACAGCACTGTGTCCCAGTTGAACTCTTTTTATTTCATGAAGCAAATACCACACTCCTAGTGCAACAGCAAAAAACACCACAAAGAGTGGAGGATGACCAAATGGCTTCACAGTCCAGATGAGGAGACACTTGCCCTCAGTGGCCACAGTTTACCTACAAAGAGAAAATTCAGCACTGCTGCCTCATGTTCATCGGAAAATAAGAAACCATGTCATCCATGTAACATAGATGCAGACCCAGCTTTGATGGTCTCACTACAAAGGAAGCTAATGCTCCTGACAACAAAATATATTTCAAGTGCTCACCCTCAGAGGTAGTTTCTCCAGATGTTAGGCCAGCAGAGCTTCATGTTTGTGGAGTGTTTACCCTGTCCCTTACTTTTGGAAACTCCTCTACCACCTCCAAATTTGTGAACTCCTGAGCATTTTCTATAACAGGAATGTATTCACAGATTTTCTAACTCTTCTCCTCTAATTGTGTCTTACATGGGGCGAAGGTAATGCCAAGGCATTGTTCTGAATGAGAGTGGGAAGATTTTTGTGTAGCACATATTTGCATACACATTGGATACATTTTCCAATTTTCCATTCGAAATACTGAATCCCTGACACTAACAAATTCCCTTCTAGACTTTTACTTCTAATCTTAATATGATGGAGAAAAATAACCCAAACAAAATAGAAATACAAGAGGTTCACAGGAGGCATGGTGTATAGTTGGACTTGCCTTTCCTATGATAAATGGTAGGTGCTATAAATCTAGCAAATTTTTATTGAAACAGTTCTTTATGTGTTTTAAAAGTTAACAAATATGTGAATAACTGTCTCCCTTACTCTGTAGTCTATTCAGCACATGTATTTTTTTATGCACATATTGAATTCTACCTGGTATCACACATACATTTTGTGAGGTGGCTGACTTGGCAGATACAAACTGTAAGAAAAGATCACTCCTACTAAACGCTGTTGGAACTGAAAATTCAACATATGGGTCAGCTTTCTAGTTGAACAACATAAATTGATGTTCAGGAAAATGAGTATTTTTGGATCTGTGGATGATATATATTACATGGTGAATTTCAATTGGCATACATAATGCTACTTTTTAATGTCACTCTCTGTGTGTGTATCTATCTATCTATCTATCTATCTATCTATATATATGTATTCACTCTCCAGATTTTTCAAAATATGAAATGTATTTGTCTTATTTTACACTCCCTAAATTCATTCATATTTATGTATGTGGATTTATAATCAACTTTTCACAAGTTTATTCTCAGAAATGTTCATCCACCTGAAATACATATTCGTTTCCAGTACTGAAAACTAACTTCAGGGGATCATATGATGGCAGCGAAAGGAGTGCATCAACCCCATATACAGCATCACTGTGCAAGAGAATGACGAATTTCCAGCAAAATTTGGGTGCTCCAAAACCTAGTGGAAGTATTTCCATCTCATGAGGATTAGCTACGGGGCTCAAACGTGAGTGATTTGTCCGCATAGAGCGTCATGCTGCTTATTCAGCAAATCGCCCTGCGGCTAGAGTCTGTGGCGCATGCTGGCAAACAATGAGATAGCAACACAAATATTCAGTGGTGCGGATTCTGTGGGCTCCAGCCAGCTGTACAATCACTGTGCTCATTGCTGAATTCTGGGTTTGAGACCGGGGAAGGACGCGGTCCAATTCGGTTTTCCACACCAGTCAGACCACAGAGGAAGCCAGGGGCCACCATCTTGGAGAGCTGACGTCACCATTCCTGTTTTCAACTCATAGCAGCTCATTCAGCTATAGAACAGGTAATCTCAGGCTGCCATTCGCCTGTGTCTCGGAGACAAATTACTCAGGCCTGTTCCTATCAGAACATACACCAAGCCCAGAGCGGCCGAATTCTGGCTCCTGGAACTGATCAGGCCCAGGGCTAAAGAACCCGCGGAAACTCCTTCTCGGTCTAGGTCTTGCTGAATACTGTGGAGGTAAATACCTACCTAGCCTTCATAGGCAGTGGCAACAGGATTGAGACGGGGCTTGTGAGGGCTGGTCAGGACTCACCCATTGCTTTGGTCATCCGGCAAAGGGAACGAAATGCTGCCATTCGCATGGGATACCAACATGTTAGAGATCTGATGTCATCACAAAGTGGTGGAGGAGATAACTTCATCGATACCAGCGGTGACAGAAACAGTTGGTCTCCTGGTAAAAAAAGTGAGTCACAAACACCCGAGTCTCTCTCACTTTGTCTTCAAGCCAGAGGGGCAGAGCAGAGCCGCCGCCCATGCCCGGCACAGACCCAGCGACCTGCAGGCGTGGTAGTCATGTCATCCCAATTGGAGTAGTGACAGAGCAGAGCTGCTGCCCGTGCCTGGAACAGGCCCATCAACCAGCAGGCGTGGTAGTCACGTCACCCCAATTGGAGTAGGGGCAGAGGAGAGCCACCGCCTATGCCCAGAACAGGCCCAATGACCCGCTGGTGTGGTAGACACGGCACCCCTATTGGAGTAGTGGCAAAGCAGAGCCTTCTCCCGCGCCAAGTACAAGCCCAGCGGCCCACCAGCGTGGTTGTTAGGTCACCCCAATAGGAATAGGGGCAGAGCAGAGCCACTGCCCAAAACAAAACAGTTTCAACAAGCAGAGAGAAACGCGAGCAGTATGAAAAGACAAGGAAATAAAGGACCACAAGCAATGCAGGTCAACACAACTTTAGAAGAGGTAATAGCTGCATCAGATGGAATGTCAGATAAAGAATTCAGGATACTCATGCTTTAGATGATCTGGAGTCTCAAGGAAGACATTAGACAACAAAATCAGACAATTAAAGATCACTTCGACAATGAATTACATAAACAAATCCAATAAGCAAAAGATCAACTATATAGGGAGATAGAGGTTGTAAAAACAAACAAACAGAAATTCTAGAATTGCAGGAAGGAATAATCCAACTTAAAAACTCAATTGAGAATACTACCAGGAGAGTAGAACACTTAGAACATAGAACATCAGACAATGAAGACAAAGTATTTCAACTTGAAAAGAACATAGACCACTCAGCAAGACTGTTAAGAAACCACGAGCAGAATATCCAAGAAATATGGGATAACATAAAGAGGCCAAACTTAACAGTCATTGGGATACAGGAAGGTATAGAGGTCCAAACCAAAGGAATGAGCAACCTATTCAATGAAATAATACGAGAAAACTTCCCAGACTTGATAAATAAAACAGAATCCCAAGTCCTAGAAGCCTACAGAACGCCGAATGTGCAAAATCATAAGAGAGCCACAACTAGACACATTATAATGAAGATGCCCAACAAACAGAAAAAAGAGAGAATTTTAAAAGCTACAAGAGAAAGGAAGCAGATTACGTTTAAGGGTAAACCAATCAGGATAACAGCTGATCTTTCAACACAGACTCTGAAAGCTAGAAGATCCTGGAATAACATATTTCAAACACTGAAAGAAAATGGGTTCCAACCAAGAATTGTGTATCTAGCGAAATTAAGCTTCAGTATGGAAGATGAAATTAAAACCTTCCTCGATAAACAAAAGTGAAAAGAATTTGCAGCTAGAAAACGATCTCTTCAAAACATCCTCGGCAAAACATTGCAGGAAGAGGAAATGGAAAATAACAATGAAAACCAACAGTGGGAGGTAGGACATTAAAGGGGGGAAAATAATCAAAGAGGAAAACAAACCATGTTTAGTAACATAAATAAACAAATATGGCTGGAAGAACAACCCATATCTCAATAATAACCCTAAATGTTAATGGCTTAAACTCACCAATGAAGACACACTGGCTAGTAGAATTGAACAAAAAACAAGACCCAAAAATATGCTGCCTACAGGAGATGCATTTGATAGGAAAATGCATACATAGACTGACGGTGAAAGTTTGGGAAAAATCATATCACTCATATGGACTTCGGAAACAAGCAGGAGAGTCCATACTCATATCAAATAAAATAGATTTTGAGTCAAAGTTAATCAAAAGGGATAAAGAGAGACACTACATACTGCTCAAGGGAACCATACACCAACAAGAGACAGCAATCATTAATATATATGCCCCAAACAATGGTGCAGCTATGTTCATCAAACAAACTCTTCTCAAGTTCAAGAGTCTAATACACCACAATACAGTAATCATGGGAGACATGAACACACCTCTCTCATCACTGGACAGATCTTCCAAACAAGGAATAAGGAATAAGGAAACTATAGAACTCAATAACACAATTAATAACCTAGACTTATTTGAGATATGTAGAATATAACACCCAACATCAAACAGTTACCTTTTTTTCTCAGCAGCACATGTATCCTTCTAAAAAATGATCATATATTATGTCACAGGGCAACTCTTAGACAATATAAAGGAGTACAGATAATACCATGCATATTATCTGATCATAATGGAATGAAACTAAAAATCAATGATAAAAGAAGGAAGGAAAAATCATGCATCACTTGGAGAATGAACAATAGGTTACTGAGTGATCAATGGGTTATAGAAGACATCAAGGAGGAAATTTAAAAATTCATAGAGATAAATGAAAACACAGACACAACATATCGGAATCTATGGGACACATTGAAAGCAGTTCTAACAGGAAAATTCATTGCTTGGAGTTCATTCCTTAAAAAAAGAAACAACCAACAAATAAATGATCTCATACTTCATCTCAAAATCCTAGAAAAAGAAGACGAAAGAAACAGCAAAAGAAGTAGAAGGCAAGAAATAATTAAAATCAAAGCTGAAATTAATGAAATTGAAACAAAAGAAACAATTGAAAAAACTTGACAAAAGTAGAAGTTGGTTCTTTGAAAAAATAAATAAAATTGACAGACCCTTAGCCATGCTATGAAAGAGAAGAAGAGAGAACTCAAATTACTAGCATAAGGGATTAAAAAAGAAAATATCACAAGAGATATTTCTGAAATACAGAAGATAATCAGAAATTATTTTTAATCCTTATACTCCAAACAAATAGAAGACAGTGAAGGCATCGATAAATTTCTTAAGTCATATGATATGCCCATATTGATTCAGGAGGATATAGACAACATAAACAGACCAATATCAATTGAGGAAATAGAAGAAACCATCAATCCACTACCAACTTAGAAAAGCCCAGGACCGTATGGGTATACAGCAGAGTTTAACAAAACCTTTAAAGAGGAACAAATACCAATATTTTTCAAGGTGTTTCAGGAAATTGAAAATAAGGGAGATTCTTCCAAATTCATTTTACGAGGCCAAGATCACCCTGATTCTTACACCAGACAAAGACACTTCAAAGAAAGAAAACTACAGACCAATATCTCTAATGAACCTACACGAAAAAATCCTCAATAAAATTCTGGCGAATTGGATACAAAAACATATCAAAAAAATTGTGAATCCTGATCAAGTAGGATTCATCCGTGTGATGCAAGGCTGGTTCAATATACGGAAATCAATAAATGTTATTCACCACATCAATAGACTTAAAAATAAGAACCATATGATCATCTCGGTAGATGCAAAAAAAGCATTCTATAAAGTACAGCATTCTGTTATGTTCAACACTCTAGAAAAACTAGTGATAAGAGGAACATACCTCAATATTGTAAAAGCAATCTATGCTAAGCCTCAGGCTAGCATCATTCTGAATGGAGAAAAATTGAAGGTATTCTCTCTAAAATCTGGAACAAGACAGGGATGCCCTCTCTCACCACTTCTGTTCAACATTGTTCTCGAAACACTAGCCAGAGCATTTAGACAGACGAAAGAAATAAAAGTCGTAAAAATTGGAAAAGAAGAACTTAAATTATCAGATCACATGATTCTATGTCTAGCAGTCCCAAAAGGGTCTACAAAGAAACTAATAGAGCTAATAAATGAATTCAGCAAAGTGGCAGGATATAAAATCAACATGCATAAATCTAAGGCATTCCTGCATATCAGCGACAAATCCTCTGAAATAGAAATGAGGACAACCACTCCATACACAATATCCTAAAAAAAAAATAATAATAATTAGGAATCAACCTAACAAAAGATGTGAAAGTCTTATACAATGAAAACTACAGAACCCTAAAGAGAGAAATAGAAGAAGATCTTAGAAGATGTAAAAATATATCCTGTTCATGGATAGGCAGAACTAATATCATCAAAACGGTGATATTACCAAAAGTTCTCAATAGGTTTAATGCAATGCCAATCAAAATCCAAACGGAATTTTTTCTAGAAATAGAGAAAGCAATCATGAAATTCATATGGAAAAATAAAAGACACAGAATAACAAAAACAACACTAAGCAGGAAGTGTGAATCAGGCGGCATAGCGATACCAGACTTCAAACTATACTACAGAAAAATAGTAACAAAAATACCATGGTAATGGTACCAAAACAGGCAGGTGGACCAATGGTTCAGAATAGAGGACACAGAAACCAAGCCAGGAAACTACAACTATCTTATATTTGATGGAGGGGCTAAAAGCATGCAATGAAGGAAAATAGCATCTGCAAAAAATGGTGCTGGGAAAACTTGGAATCCATATGTAACAAAATGAAACTGAATCCCTTTCTCTCGCCATGCACAAAAGTTAACTCAAAATGGATCAAGGAGCTTGATATCAAATCAGAGACATGGCGTCTGATAGAACAAAAAGTTGGCTACAATTTACATACTGTGGGGTCGGGCTCCAAATTCCTGAATAGGACACCCATAGCACAAGAGTTAATAACTAGAATCAACAAATGGGACTTACTCAAACTAAAAAGTTTTTCATCAGCAAAAGGACCAATAAGAGAGGTAAATAGGGAGCCTAAATCCTGGGAACAAATCTTTACTCCTCACACTTCAGATAGAGCCCTAATATTCAGAGTATACAAAGAACTCAAAAAAATAGACAATAAGATATCAAATAACCCAATAAACAAATGGGCCAAGAACCAGAACAGACACTTCTCAGAGAAGTACATACAATCAAAAAACAAGTACATGAAAAAATGCTCACCATCCCCAGCAGTCAGAGAAATGCAAATCAAAACCACCCTAAGATACCATCTCATTCCAGTAAGATTGGCAGCCATTATGAAGTCAAACAACAACAAGTGCTGGTGAGGATGTGGAGAAACAGGTACACTTGTACATTATTGGAGGCACTGCTAATTGGTAGAGCCAATTTGGAAAGCATTATGGAGATTTCTTGGAAAGCTGTGAATGGAACTACCATTTGACCCAGCTATTCCTCTTCTCGGTCTATTCCCTAAAGACCCTAAAAGAGCATGCTACAGGGACACTGCTACATTGATGTTCATAGCAGCACAATTCACAATAGCAAGACTGTGGAACCAACCTAGATGCTGTTTAATAGAAGAATGGATAAAAAAAATGTGGCACTTATACACAATGGAGTATTACTCTGCTTTAAAAAATGACAAAATCATAGAATTTGCAGGAAAATAGATGGCATTAGAGCAGATTATGCAAAGTGAAGCTAGCCAATCCCTAAAAAACAAATGCCAAATGCCTTCTTTGATAAAAGGAGAGTAACTACGAACAGAGTAGGGATGAAGAGCATGAGAAGAAGATTAATATTAAATAGGGATGAGAGGTGGGAGAGAAAGGGAGAGGGAAGGGAAATTGCATGGAAATGGAAGTAGTCCCTCAGGGTTATACAAAATTACATAAAAGAGGATGTGAGGGGAAAGGGAAAAATAATACAAAAGGGAGAAATTTATTACAGTAGAGGGGGTAGAGAGAGGAGAGGGGAAGAGAGCGGAGGGGAGGAGGGATAGTAGAGGATAGGAAAGGCAGCAGAATACAATAGACACTAGTATGGCAATGTGTCAATCAATTGATGTGTAACTGATGTGATTCTGCAATCTGTATACGGGGTAAAAATGGGAGTTCATAACCCACTTGAATCAAAGTGTGAAATATGATATATCAAGAAATAAATAATGTTTAGAACAACCATAAAAATTTAAAAAAAAAAGAAAACTAACTTCGGTGAATGAGGCACGCGAATCCTAATATTTCTACAGTAACTGACCAAGTTTAACATCAATGCAAGTAGATTCCAATGGACATGATGTGTATTTTTACGTTAATTTTTATTCAAAACTGGTACAATTTCATCAGTTTATGCACATCATAGGATATATATTTCATAAAAAATTTAGCAAATTTATAGGCATTTGTTTCACTTTCAATCACTTCCTGCTTCAAAACACATGTATTCCTCCATATTTCTTGACTGGTCTTTGCATGAGAATTCTTTCCGAACACATTATTTTCGATTTCCATAATCACTTTTGAAGCAAACTTCACACACTCTTCATGATAAATCAAAACACTAATATTACCATTAGATGTATAACTGGTTGGAATGAATGAATATATATCAATATAAGATTTATTGTATATTTTCAGATATCAATTCAATCCATTATTTAAAGTTGGAACCAGTTATATTATTTATTCACAGTATGGTGTATTCATGCTTAATCTCTATATTCATGGACACAGGGTACACCTCTTTGTACCCCCAATACAAATTTTACGTCTTCAGTATATTGCTCCCAGAAATGGTGGTAGAAATACTCATGTCACCTGATCTACATATAGATTTTATCACAGTAATATTCTGGACAAAAAATGTAAAGGTCACACTTATGATTGTACCAAAGACTAAATGGAAAGCGATCATGGATTACTAAAAACATCCTTGTCCAGGTTGCCTAATGCTCTCAAATGTCAATCCTATTGGTTACTACATATTTGTTTCTTCCTAAGATTATATATTCAAACTCAACCCTGGTGAAAATGTCTACTCCTATCACTCACTTAATACTTTGCCTGATTTCATAATGTCTCTATTGTTATCTGCTTTTCTACAAATTTTCCAAATTTCATCATAGTGACTGACTCTTCATATGTGCTGACATTTACATTCACTCTCTATCCGAAACCCTATAGCTAAAGAATTTTTAGTCCCAATCCTACACTCACTCTTCTTCCTAAACCTACCGACTATCTTCCTAATTCTACTGACTATCCCTTTGGATTGGTTGTTCTCTTCTACATTCAAACATCCAAGGTACAAGGTCCTATGCCATTGTATATCAAATTGTCTGAGACATCTTTGCAGAATATAATTCAAAACTAAGTATCCCAATTAAGGGCCCAATGCCCTTCTGGGCTTCAAATCATACCTAGATTTTTGTTTTCATACTTATATTTCACCTCAATATTCTTGTAAATATCGCAGGTTCCCAATACCATTATTTATCACACAGAATGATTGCTAACCCAAATCGAACCTGTTATTAAGCCTAAACATACACTGTTTCCTCAATCTCATTTTACAGAAGAGCAGGGATAGAGTCGTTCTTACAATACAGGAAAGTAGGGGACATTCCACCTGCTGAGAACCTCAAAGGTACATTCAGAAATGATACCTGGAGAAGATGTAGGCAGCTATGAAGGACCTGAGAGAGCAAAAGTCATCTTCCATGGCAAACAACCTGGTCAGGATGAAGGGATGTGTCTGAATCAGCCTCTCTCTTTTTATTGAAGAGAAGATGGACCAAACCAGGCCTGTGTGGAGATCTGGTGCTGGGTGCCTATGGTTGACATACCATTCTACCTTGTGAAAGTGTCACAGGAAGTAGGGGCAGCCTCCATCTCATGGGACACTTGGAAGCAACTGTTAGGACAAAGTGGTTGCCAAGGCAGTGACCTCATTCAGTTCCAAAGAAAGTGATATACCTCATTTCCTTGGTGATGGAACTCTCTGAACTTTGTATCCAAGAATCCAGGCACCCCGAGGCAGCCCCAGTCCCAGTGGACTCACTTGTTTGGATTTACCAAGGACAGAGTCAGTCTTTCGTGGTACCTACCGATGTGAGGATGGCCAAATGCCAGGAGAGCTCTGAAGAGGGACCTTTCCAGAAGAAGCAGGTAGTGGCTCACCCCTTTTTCTTGACAACTTCACAGAGTTGGCCAAGGAAACCAGATCTGAGAGAGGTCAGGCCATGTTCTGAGAATAGGTAGGAAAGTTGGTTTGTTTGGTTTGGAGTGGATTGTTTTTAGTAAGTCGTTTGACCATGCGAGTGTTTCTATGTCTGTGTATCCCACTGTGTCCATTGTTGTAGACATTAGAAAAGAGAATGCATTAATGGATGCGTCCAGTCTACTATAAATCTTCCCATAATTCAACCTGCCCAATTTATGAATGTACTGCAGCTTGTCTTATCGAGAGGCAACACATTCTATCTTCCTAAGTTCCTGTTTTCTTCCTGAATTCTGGCCACTCTCCAGAATAGGCTCATGGTTTTGTGTCCAAGATATGCACCACTACAAGCTCTGTGACATGGCCATGTACTGGATAGCGGAAGAGAATGGCCAGCCTTTCAGAAAACTCAGATATCAGTGTGAACAGAAATGTCTCAGTGGAAAAACCCCGCTTTGGGCCTTTTGCTTACCTATTGTTCTGTTGCACTGAATGTCAGGAAAGACTTGGTCTCAGGCCACCCCTTTGTGAAGCCTGAAGAAAGAGTTTTCAAATGGAAATGAATGGGCATCACCCGTGGCTCTTTGCTTAATTGCTTTGTAAAGGGATGTGGCTGAATTAGCCTCTTGGCCTGTGTGTGGCTGTGTCTTACATTCTCAGCACCTGATGGATCTAAAGAATGATCCCATGTGTGCATCAAAAACCATAATGGCAAAAAGATCAGTCATTGTGGATGAAGTCTCTTGCCTTCCTCTGTTAGGTTCCTGACCTCTGTCAAGTGAGAAAATGGATTCTTTGGGTCAAAAGAGTTCCTCAAAGCCCTGCAGAGGTGCTTGGGGTTTCGCATGACTCCAAATCACAAAGAATCTATACCTGAAAATTAGTAGGCCTCAAATTGGAGAAACAGAGCATTATTAATGACAGGCTTATTTGATCACTCCTGGTTCACAGGAAGGGTGTCCAGGCCACCCTGACTTTAGGCAAATGAGGGGCAAGTGAGCTTATTTTGGACACTTTCTTGGGCTTCGCCCCTCATGAAAATCTTCAGTCAGACATTATGATGAATGACAATATGTAAGAAGATGAGGGCCATGTGGGAGTCTTTTCGTTTTAATTTTGGTCATTTGTGTGGCGGTTGGAAGAAATGACTTTGTCCACCTGGGCTTGAACTCTGGTGTGATTCCCCTTAGAGACTGAGTTGTGGAACTGACCTTAGAGAAGTATTGCATTGAATTTTGTTGGGATTTTAGGAGGCCACGCATAAGAGTCACCCTTGGAACTGAGATCTAGGCCCAGCATTGCTTTCCACAGATTTTTCAATTTCTGAAAGAAGTGACCTCACCTCACTTCCTTGGTGATGGAACTCTCTGATCTTGGGATCCAGGAATTCAGGCAAAAAAGCCAGGGCCAGTTCCAGTCCGAGTGGTCTCATTTGTTTGGATTTACCAAGGACAGAGTCAGTCTTTCTTGGTACCTACTCATGTGAGGATGGCCAAATGGCAGGAAATCTCTGAAGAGGGGCCTTTCCTGAGAAAACAGGTAGTGGCTCACAGCTGGCTCCTGACAATTAAATAGAGTTGGCCATGGAGTCCAAATCTGAGACAGGAGTGGCCATTTCGGGGGAACATAGTATGGCCCATAAGTCAGAGGACACTCAAGATAGTCAAAGACCTACTTGGCAGAAGGAGGTGCCTTTGTAGGTTTGGTTGTGGTTTTGTGGTTTTGTCTCATGTTCTGAAAAAAGGCAGGGAAGTCGGTTTGTTTGGTTTGGAGTGAACTGTTTCTAGTAAGTCGTTTGGCAAGGCGAGTGTTTCTATGTCTGTGTATCCCACTGTTATCTATGGTTGTAGACATTAGAAAAGATATTGGATCAATGGATATGTCCTGTTTAGTAGAAAGCTTCCCAGAATTCATCCTGCACAATTTATGAATGGACTGCGGCTTGCCTTATCAATTGGCTACACCTGCTATCTTCCTAAGTTCCACTTTTCTTCCTGAATTCTGGCCACTCTCTAGAATAGGCTCATGGTTTTTTGTGCAAGATATATACCACCTCCAAGCTCTGTGACATGGCCATGTACTGGATAGCTGAAGGGAATGGCGAGCATCACAGAAAACTCAGAAATCACTATGACCATTAAAGACTCAGTGGAGAAACCCTGCTTTGGGCCTTTTGGTTACCTATTGTTCTGTTGCCCTAAATGTCAGGAAGGTCTTTGCCTTAGGCCACCCCTTTGTGAAGCCTGAAGAAAACAGTTTTCAAATGGAAATGAATGGGCATCACCTGTGGCTCTTTGCTTAATTGCTTTGAAAAAGATGTGTCTCATTCAGACCATTGGCCCTGTGTGAGGCTGTTGCTTAGTTTCTCATCACCTGATGGATCTAAAGAAAGATTCCATGTGTACATCCAAAACCAAAGTGGCAAAAAGAGCAGTCATTGTGGATGAAGTCTCTCGTCTTCCTCTGTAAGGTTCGTGACCTCCATCAAGTGAGAATAGGGATCCTTTGTCTCAAATGAGTTCCTCAAAGCCCTGCAGATTCTATCCCCTAGGTGCTTGGGTTTTATCATGACTCCAGTTCACATAAAGAATCTAAAACCCACAGTCAGTAGTCCTCAAATTGGAGAAGCGGAGCAGTATTAATGGCAGACCTATTTGATCACATCTTGTTCACAGGAAGTGTGTACAGCCACCCTAAGTTTAGTCAAATTAAGGGGCACGGGAGCTTATTTTTGACACTGGCTTGGGCCGAGCCCCTTATGGATTCCTCCAGCCAGAAGTTATGATGTGTGTCTATATGGAAGAAAATGTGGGTCATGTGGGAGTGTTTTGGTTTTAATTGTGGTCATTTGGGTGGTGGTTGGAAGTGACAACTGGGTCCACCTGGGCTTGAACTCTGGTGTGATTCCCCTTAGATACTGAGTTGAGGTACTGACCTCAGAGAAGTATTGCCATGAATTGAGTTGGGATATTAGGAGGCCACGCATGAGATTTGCCCTTGGAAACTGAGATCTAGGCCCAGGTTGGCTTTGCACAGAGCACTTGGAATCTCAGCCAGGGTATCACATAATTTTATTCTGAAAGACTTGGCAGCCATAGTTGAGAGTCAAAACACACATGGACCTCACATTGTAGACCTCAATGTGCCTAGCATCTTGTGATCATTGGCCACTCTTTAGGAAGCCATGCTTATGAGAGTTCTCCAGAGCTTTCATTGAAATGAGCATCCTCACCATTAAATGGTTCCTGAATGAAGTGAAACCCACAGTGCCTGCAACTTCATCCTTGAAAAATGGCTAGATAAATACCGTGAAATTTTTTTAAATTTCCATGACCAGGTGGCACTGGAGAACCTTTGGATATCCTGTTGCTGACTATGAGTATACCAGACAGTGCCTGATGGACTGGGTTTCCAGAAAATGGTGTAGAGCAGAGATGCCAGTAATTTGGAGCCTGCTGAGTAGTGGGCATAGAGCTGCAGTCGGCAGGTGTGTGATAAATCATCTGTGGTGGAGCCATGTGGATCTTCCATTGGCTTCCAAATTGCTTGTGACTGACATGGTGCAGCGAGCAGACCCTTATATGTAAAGGCGTATTTTTATTTGTAGAGTTTTTAGGGCAATGTTCAGAATCACGTTGCTATGGTCAAGAGGCAAGCTATTTGGGATAGAACCTTGGTGGGTGCATTCTCCTGCAGACCCTGACCCACCACACGTGAGAAACTCCCTCCAACACTTTGGCCCAGGTGGACTCCTTGTATTTTGTGAAGCAAATACCAAACTAACAGTGCAGCAGCAAGAAACACCACAAAATGTGGAGGATGACCAAATGGCTTCACAGTCCACACGGGGAGACACTTAGCCCCCAGTGACCACAGTTTACCTACAAAGATTGAATTCAGCACTGCTGACTCATGTTCATTGGAACATAAGAAACCATGTCCTCCAGGTCACATAGATGCAGACCCAGCTTTGATGCTCTCATTACAAAGGAATCTAAAGCTCCTGACAACAACATATATTTCAAGTGCCCAACCTCAGTGGCAGTTTCTGAAGAAGTCTTTAGGCCAGCAGAGCTCCATATTTGTGGAGTGTTTACCCTGTCCCTTACTTTAGTAAACTACTCTACCACCTCCAATGTTGTGAACTTTTGAGCATATTAAATTCCAGCTATGTATTCCCAGATTTTCTAACTCTTCTCCTCTAATGATGTATTACTTGGGGCGAGGGTAATGTCAAGGCATTGTTCTGGAAGAGAGTGAAATATTTCTCCATGTGTTTTTTTTTTCAATTATTTTATTTCATATTATTTTTTTATTTTTTTAATTGGGTGTTCAAAACATTACAAAGCTCTTGACATATTATATTTCATACATTAGATTCAAGTGGGTTATGAACTCCCATTTTTATCCCTAATACGGATTGCAGAATCATATGTGTTACACATCTGCATTTTTATAATGCCCTATTAGTAACTGTTGTATTCTGCTACATTTTCTATCCTCTAGTATCCCCACTCCCCTCCCATCTTCTCTCTCTACCCCATCTACTGAAATACATTTATATCTTTGTTAATTTTCCCATTCCCCTCACAACCTCTTATATGTAATTTTGTGTAACAATGAGGGTCTCCCTACATTACCATGCAATTTCCTTTATCTCTCTCTTTCCGACCCCCACCTCATGTCTCTGTTTAATGTTGATCTTTTCTTCCTGCTCTTCCTCCCTGCTCTGTTATTAGTTGCTCTCATTATATCAAAGAAGACATTTTTATTTGTTTTTTAGGGTTTGGCTAGCTTCACTAAGCATAATCTGCTCTAGTGCCATCCATTTCCCTGCAAATTCAATGATTTTGTCATTTTTTAATGATGCATAATACTCAATGGTGTATAAATGCCACATTTTTTTATCCATTCATCTACTGAAGGGCATCTGGGTTGGTTCCACAGTCTAGCAATTTTGAATGGTGCTGCTATGAACATCAATGTGGCAGTATCCCTGTAATATGCTCTTTTAAGGTCTTCAGGGAATAGTCTGAGAAGGGCAATAGCTGGGTCAAATGGTGGTTCCATTCCCAGCTTTCCCAGGATTCTCCATACTGCTTTTCAAATTTGCCACAACAGTTTGCAGTCCCACCAGAAATGTACAAGAGTACCCTATTCTCCACATCCTCGCCAGCACTTGTTGTTTGACTTCATAATGGCTGCCAATCTTACTAGAGTAGGATGGTTTCTTAGGGTGATTTTAATTTGCATTTCTCTGACTGCTAGAGATGGTGAGCATTTTTTCATTTACTTACTGATTGATTGTATGTCCTCCTCTGAGTAGTGTCGGTTCAGGTCCATGGCCCATTTTTTGATTGGGTTATTTATCATCTTATTGTCTAATTTTTTGAGTTCTTGGTATACTCTGGATATTAGGGCTCTATCTGAAGTGTAAGGAGTAAAAATTTGTTCCCATAATTTAGGCTCCCTATTTACCTCTCTCATTTTTTATCCTGCTGAGAAAAAACTTTTCAGTTTAAGTAAGTCCCATTTGATGATTCTTGTTATTAACTCTTCTGCTATGGGTGTCCTGTTAAGGAATTTGGAGCCCGGCCCCACATTATGTAGATCGGAGCCAACTTTTTCTTGTATCAGATACAGAGTCTCTTATTTGATATCTAGCTCCTTGATCCACTTTGAGTTAACTTTTGTGCATGGCAAGAGGAGGGGATTTGGTTTCATTTTGTTGCATATGGATTTCCATTTTTTACAACACCATTTGTTGAAGATGCTATATTTCCTCCATTGCATGCTTTTAGCTCCTTTATCAAATATAGCATAGTTGTAGCTTTGTGAATTAGTCTTTGTGTCCTCTATTCTGTACCATTGGTCAACCTGCCAGTTTTGGTACCAGTGCCATGCTGTTTTTGTTAATATTGCTCTGTAGTATAGTTTTAAGTCCGGTATCGCTATACCGCCTGATTCACACTTCCTGCTAGAATTGCTTTTGCTATTCTGGGTCTTATATTTTTCCATATGAATTCCATGATTGCTTTATCTATTTTTACAAGAAATGCCATTGGGATTTTGATTGGCATTGCATTGAACCTATAGAAAACTTTTGGTAATTTCGGAATTTTGATGATGTTAGTTCTGCCTATCCAGGAACAGGGTATATTTTTCCATCTTCTAAGATCTTCTTCTACTTCTCTTTTTAGGGTTCTGTAGTTTTCATTGTATAAGTCTTTCACCTTTTTTGTTTGGTTGATTTTTAAGTATTTAATTTTTTTGAGGGTATTGTGAATGGAGTGTTTTTCCTCATTTCTGTTTCAGGAGGTTTGTCGCTGATATACAGAAATGCCTTTGATTTATGCGTTTTGATTGTATATCCTGCCACTTTGCTGAATTCATTTATTAGTTCTAGTAGTTCTTTTGTAGACCCTTTTGGGTCTTCTATGTATAGAATCATGTCACCAGGAAATAGTGATAATTTTCGTTCTTATTTTCCTATTTTTATGCCTTTGATTTCTTTCGTCTGTCTAATTGCTCTGGCCAGTGTTTTGAGAACTATATTGAATAGAAGTGGTGACAGAGGGCATCCCTGTCTTGTTCCAGATTTTAGAGGGAATGCCTTCAATTTTTCTCCATTCATAATGATGCTAGCCTGAGACTTAGCATAGATAGCTTTTACAATGTCGAGGTTAGTTCCTGTTATCCCTATTTTTCTAATGTTTTGAACATAAAGGGATGCTGTACTTTGTCAAATGCTTTTTCTGCATCTATCGAGATGATCATATAGTTCCTATCTTTAAGTCTATTGATGTGATGAATAACATTTATTGATTTTCGTATATTGAACCATCCTTGCATACCAGGGATGAATCCTACTTGATCCTGGAGAACAATTTTTTTGATTTGCCTTTGTATTCGATTAGGCAGATTTTTATTGAGGATTCTTGCATCTAGGTTAATCAGATATATTGGTCAGTAGTTCTCTTTCTTTGAGGTGTCTTTTTCTGGTTTTGGAATTAGGGTGATGTTGGCCTCATAAAATGAATTTGGCAGAGCTCCCTCTTTTTCTATTTCCTGAAATAACTTGAAAAGTATTGGTATTAATTCTTCTTTAAAGGTTTTGTAAAACTCCACTGTATAGCCATCCGTTCCTGGGCTTTTCTTGGTTGGTAGTCTTTTGATTGCTTCTTCTATTTCATCCATTGATATTGGTCGGTTTAAATTGTGTGTATCCTCCTGACTCAGTTTGGGCAAATCATATGACTTAAGAAATTTATCGATGTCTTCACTATTTTCTATTTTATTGGAATAATGGTTTTCAAAATAATTTCTAATTGTCTTCTGTATTTCTGTAGCATCTATTGTGATGTTGCCTTTTTCATCCCATATGTTAGTAATTTGAGTTCTTTCTCTTCTTTTCGTCTTTAGCATGGCTAAGGGTCTGTTGATCTTATTTATTTTTTCGAAGAAGCAACTTTTAGTTTTGTTAATTTTTTCAATAGTTTCTTTTGTTTCAATTTTGTTGATTTCCACTCTGATTTTAATAATTTCTTGCCTTCTGCTAAATTTGCTGTTGTTTTGCTCTTCCTTTTCTAGGGCTTTGAGATGAAGTGTGAGCTCACTTATTTGTTGGTTTTTCCTTTTTTTTCAGGAATGACCTCCAGGCGATGAATTTCCCTCTTAAAACTGCTTTCATTGTGTCCCATAGATTCCGATATGTTGTGTCTATAATTACATTTATCTCTAAGAATTTTTTGATTTCCTCCTTTATGTCTTCTGTAACCCATTGATCATTCAGTAACATATTGTTCATTTTCCATGTGATGTAGAATTTTTCCTTCCTTCTTTTATCATTGATTTCCAGTTTCATTCCATTATGATCAGATAAAATGCATGTTATTATCTCCACACCTTTATATTTACTGAGGGTTGCCCTATGGCATCATATATGGTCTTTTTTTGAGAAGGATCCATGTGCTGCTGAGAAAAAAGTATATCCACTTGATGATGGTTGATATATTCTATATATGTCAGTTACATGTTGGTTATTGATTGTGATATTGAGTTCTATACTTTCTTTATTCAACTTTTGTTTGGAGGATCTGTCCAATGGTGATAGATGTGTGTTGAAGTCACCCATAATTATTGTGTTGAGGTCTATTTCATTTTGGAGCTTGAGGAGAATTTGTTTCATGAACATCGTAGCACCATTATTTAGTGCATAAATATTGATAATTGTTATGTCTTGTTGGTGAATGGTTCCTTTTAACAGTATATAATGTCCTTCCTTATCCCTTTTGATTAACTTAGTCTTGAAGTCGATTTTATTTGATATGAGGATGTCCACCCCTGCTTGTTTATGAGGATAAGTGTGCATGGTGTATTTTTTCCCAACCTTTCACCTTCAGCCTGTGTGTCTTTGCATTTCAGATGTGTCTCCAGGAGGCAACATATTGTTGGATTTGTTTATTTAATCCAAGTTACCAGCCTATGTCGCTTTATTGGAGAGTTGAAGCCATTTACATTCAGAGTTACTATTGATGTATGGTTTGTACTGCCAGCCATGTTTGATTATTTATCTTTTTTTAAATTTAGTTTGTTTCTCCATGATAAGCTTTCACCCTGCCTCTGTCATTACCAAGGTTCTTCCCACTGATGGTTTTGGTTGTTGTTTTTCATTTCTTTCTTGTGTAGTGTTTTTCTCAAGACGCTTTGTAAAGCTTGTTTTCTGGCTTCAAATTCTTTTAGCTTTTGTTTATCATGAAAGATTCTTATTTTATTGTAGTACCTGATGGTTAATTATGCTGGATACATAATTCTTGGTTGGCATCCATTGTCTTTCAGTGTTTGAAATACGTTTTTCCAGGATCTTCTCGCTTTCAGCATCTGTGATCAAATATCCGTTGTTAACCTTATTGGTTTACCACTGAATGTATTCTGCCTCCATTCTCTTGTAGATTTATTATTTTCTCTTTGTTCTGTATATTGGATATCTTCATAACAATGTGTCTTGGCATTCGTCTACTGTGATTTTGTGTGCTCTTGTCCTGTATGCATCTACAATTTGTATATCCATTTCCTTTTTTATTTCTGGAAAGTTTTCTGTAATTATTTCATTCAGCAGTTTTCTCATTCCCTTGGTTTGAGTCTCTGTACCTTCCTCTATCCTGATGACTCGTAAGTGTGGTTTTATTTATGTTATCCCAAATCTCTTGGATGTTTTTCTTGTGATTTTTTTGCCAGCCTTTCTGAGTTGGCTGGACTCGTTTCAAGATGATATATTTTGTCTTCATTATCTGACGTTCTGGCTTCTACTTGCTCCACTCTGTTAGTGATACTCTCAATGGAGTTCTTAATTTGGTTTATCATTTCCTTCATTTCTAGAATTATTGTTTGATTTTTTTTATAATCTCTATCCACTGATAAAGATGCTTAACTTTTTCTTTTATATGTTTATGTAATTCATTTTCAATGTTTTCTTTTACTGTTTGGATTTTCTGTCTCGTATCTTCTTTAAGTTTCCATTCCATCTGTCTAAGGTATTCCTTGAGTTCTTTATATGACCACTTTTCTGATGAATCCTGGTCCTCCTGAATATTTAGGGTGTTCTTCGTTGTTTGTTCTCCTTTTCTTCCTTGCTTGTTTATGCTGCTCATGTTACTTCTTGTTCTGTTTGACTGCTGAGTTACTGTTTACTCTTATAAATTTATTTGATGCTTGGGAGGAAAGATTTTAGAAGGGAAGGGAAAAAGTCACTAAAGAGAATGAGAGTAGGCAGGTAGAATGCAAGGAATGGGAAATAAGAAAATTGAAAAGAAATGAAATACAATAGAAAAAATAGAAAATAAAGAATGAAAATGATTTTTTTTAAAAAATGATAATGATAATATAAAATTAAAATTAAAATTTAAAAAAATAATAATAACAAAATAGGGGAGGGGAGGGGGGATTGCAGAGGAAAGGAAAGGCAGCAGAATACAACAGTTACTAGTATGGTATTATGTAAAAATGTGGATGTGTAACCCATGTGATTCTGCAATCTCTACTTGGTTTAAAAAAGGGAGTTCATAACTCACTTGAAGCTAATGTATGCTAATGTATGAAATATGATATGTCAAGAGCTTTGTAGGGTTTTGAACAACCAATAAAAAAATAAAATAAAATAAAATTATTTTGCCATTTAAAAAAAAAGAAAATAATTTTGAAGTTTATCTATGATCCAGGGGCAAGTTAAATGAAACAGTTTCCAGTTGTTAAGTCACCAAAAAATTTATTATTTCATGTGTTATTTATTTGCTTTGTAGTATGTTTAAATTTTATTTTTGGAAAGTTTTTAACCTTATTAAATTTGTTTATTTGTTGTGGGGGAAACAATTGTATATAGGTTAAGTATTGTTTATCAAAAATGCTTAGAACAAGAAGCATTTCAGATTTTGGATTTTTTTGGAATTATGGAATATTTATACACACATAATCTTGGGGATAAGACTCAAGTGTAAATATGAAATTCATTTATATTTCATACATGCCTTAGACCAATAGCCTGGAGGAAATTTCATACAACATTTTTAGTATACCTGCATTTTGACTGTAACCTGTCAAATGAAGCCAAGTAGGAAACTTTTCACTTGTCACATTCCAGTACTAAAACACGTTAGATTTGGCATTTTGGATTTGGGATTTGGGGATTAGGGGTGCCCAGTTTCCAGAGGGCAAATTCTATTTTTCTACTAAAGTAAACTCATTTATCATAGTAAGTTGTCCTAAGTTAATTATCTTTGTATCCACAAAATTCCTAAAACTTATTGTGGTGCCTATATTTCTCCTTAAAATCATATTTCAAACATTTAATCTTGCTTCATTGAATAAAAACAAATCATATTTTCATCTAATTTTTAGATTCTTTAATTAATTAACACAATTGCTGTCTTATTAAAGGTTCTTTCACTTAAAATACATATTTTACATTGATATTAATAATAGATTTTCTGGAATTATCAATAAAATTTTTATACAATAGCTTTTGCTCCCTGTATTTTCAAACACCACTTAACTTGTGTGTTTGTGTTGCAAACAACTTAGAGCTGATTTTGTATTTTTACTTCAAATGACATTTTCTACACACTTTCATTTATTTTTTATAATTTATTCTTTTTTACTAGTTTTTTTAGTTGTTGATGGATCCTTATTTAATTAATTAATTTATATGCAGTGCTGAGAATCCAACCAGTGCCTCACACATGCTAGACAAGTGCTCTACCACTGATCCACAACTCTAGCCCACTCCAGTTTATTCTTAAAATTCACATTTTTTTTTAGTTTATGTATAGGTATTTTTTTATTGGCTCTACACAGCACTGGTGTACTATCATATTTCTTTTTTTAATTGGTTCTTTTTATACATAACATTAAGATTATACATAACATTAAGATTCATTTTGGCATAATTATAAAAGCATGAAATATAATTTGCTCTAATTCAGTCCCCAGTACTTCCTCTTTTTCTCCTTTCCTCCCTCTTTCTGTTCCCTTCCCTCCACTCTACTGATCTTTCCGCTATTTACTTTTAGTTTGGGGGGATTGTGCAGGTGTGTGTTGTGTGTATACATAATGGTGAGATCCAATACGTTTTTTCCCTTTCATTTGTTGTTTTATGGTAATACCGTGTGATTATTCTTATAGTGTTTAAGTTCTTTTATGAGGATTTTGGAAAATAAAAGCAATAAATTTGTGTTCTCAGATGGTCATCATGAACCGGAAAAAAAAATAAAATAAAATAAAAAATTTTAAAACATTTTTTAAAAGTTAAAGAACAGCAACAAAAAAATGAAAATAAAAGAAAACAAAAAAAACAAAAACAAAAACAAAAAAAAACAAATTAAAATAATAATAATAACAATAAATGCAGTCATAGATTGCAATAAACTTCTTTTCCAGTACGTAGAGCTGTGCCCACTGGGCCAAGCTTCTCCTTTCAATAAGTGGGAACCAATCACTGTGCAGCAGCTCTTCCTCCCAGACTGGGTGGGTGTCCAATCCTGAGTGCCTAGGACCTTCTTTTGTGTTTCCTCAAGCCAGGCCCCACTCACCTGTGACACTCACCACAATACTGGCTACATGCCAGGTCTGCTGCTCCTAGGAGCCCTGTTTTCATGAACGCCTGGGAACACTCTCCCTGTTTGTCTCCCTCAGACCCTAAGTTTGTAGAGCTTAGGCCTGAGAACCCCCAGCGAATTTGCTTGCACTCCGGAAGCCATGCCCCCAGAAGCTGGAGCAAGAGACTTCAGTTTTCAGCACTGGTGGGAGCGGTGGCCTGGAGGTCTGCACCACGAGTCCCGTGCCACTCCTAATTCCCTCGGTCTGGCTATCGCGCTCAAGGGAGAGCTGGGAGGGGCTCTTAAGATTTCCCCACAAGTTCGCAAATTTACAGGAATTTGTTTCACTTTCAATTACTTCCTGCTTCAGGACACATGTATTCTTCCATGTTTCTTGACAGGTCTTTTCATGAGAGTTCTTTCAAGACACATTACTTTCAATTTCCATAATCACTTTTGAAGCAAAACTCACATAAACTTTATGATGAATTATAACTCTGATATTACCATTAGATGTATGACTGGTTGGAATTAATGATTGCATAACGATATAGGATTTCTTATATATTTTCAGATAAAAATTCAATCCATTATTTAAAGTGGAACGAGTTATATTATTTATTCACAGTATGGTCTATTCATGCATTATCTCTATATTCATAGACGCAGTGTACACTTCTTTATACCCCCAATACTAATTTATATGTCTTCAAAATATTGCTCCCTGAAATGTTGGAAGAAATACTCATGTCACCTGATCTACTTATACATTTAATCACAGAAATATTCGGAACACAAAATGCAAAGCTCACACTTATGTTTGTACCAAAGCCTAAAAGGAAAGTAAACATGGATTACTAAAAACATCCATGTCCAGCTTGCCTAATGCTCTCAAATATCAATCCTATTGGTGACTACATATTTGTTTCTTCTTAAGATTATATATTCAAACTCAACCCTACTGAAAATGTCTAATCCTATCCCTCACTTTATACATTGCCTGATTTCATTATGGCTCTATTTCTATCTGTTTCCTACATATTTTCCCCAGTTCATCATTGTGACTGACTCTTCACATGTGCTGACATTTACATTCACACTCTAATCGATAACCTATTGCTAATAAACGTTTGTTCCTAATCCTATACTCATTCTTTTTCTAAACCTACCGACTATCTTCCTAATCCTACCGACTATCCTTTTTTGACTGGATATTCTCTTCTACATTCAATCAAGCAAGGTACAAGGTCTTATGCCATTGTATATTGATCTATCTGAGACCTCTGTGCAGAATGTAATTTTATTCTAAGTATCACAATCAAGGTCCAATGCCCTTCTGGGCTTCAAATGTTACCTAGATTTCTAGTTTCACACTTATATCTCACATATATATTCTAGTAAATATCGCAGTTTAAAATACCATTATTCATTCTGCAGGATGATTCCTAAACCAAATCCAACATGTTATTGACCCTAAACATACACTGTTCCCTCAATCTAACTTTACAGAAGAGCAGGGACAGAGTTGGTCTTACAATACAGGAATGTAGGGGATCTTCCACCTGCTGAGAACCTCAAAGGTCCATGCAGACATGATCCCTGGAAAAGAGGTAGGCAGCTATGAAGGACCTGAGAGAGCAAAAGTCATCTTCCATGGCAAACAACCTTGTCAGGATGAAGGGGTGTGTCTGAATCAGCCACTTTCTTCTTAATGTAGAGAAGATGGACCAAACAAGATCTGTGTGGAGAGCTGTTCCCGTGCGTCTATGGTTGATATACCATTCTAACTTGTGACAGTGTCACAGGAAGTAGGGGCAGCCTCCATCTCATGGGACCCTTGGAAGCAGCTATTAGGACAAAGTGTTTGCCAAGGCATTGACCTCATTCAGTTCCTGAAGGAAGTGACCTACCTTACTTCTTTGGTGATGGAACTCTCTGAACTTGGGATCCAGGAAGCCAGGCATCCAGAGCCAGTCCCAGTCCCAGTACCAGTGGGCTCACTTGTTTTGTTTTACCAATGACAGATTCTGTCTTTCTTGGTACCTACTGATGTGAGGATGGCCAAATATCAGGAGAGCTCTGAAGACGGGCCTTTCCTTAGTAAGTAGGTAGTGACTCACCGCTGGCTCCTAACAACTACACAGAGTTGGCCAAGGAGACCAGATCTGCCACAGTACAGGCCATTTCGGGTGAACATAGTAGGGCCCGCTAGTCAGAGGACACTCTGGATATTCAGAGACTTACTTGGGGGAAGGAGGTGGTTTGTGTTTGTGGGTGTGAGTTTGTGGTTTTGTCTCATTTTCTTAGAATAGGTAGGAAAGCTGGTATGTCTGGTTTGCAGTGGACTGTTTCTAGATAGTCTTTTGACAAGGCAAGTGTTTCTATGTCTGTGTATAACACTGTGTCCGTGGTTGTAGACATTAGAAAAGAGAATGCATCAATGAATGTGTCCTGTCTAGTAGAAAGCTTCCCAGCATTCATCCTGCCCAATTTATGACTGCACTGCAGGTTGCCTTATCGATGGGCAACACCTACTATCTTCCTAAGTTTCAGATTTCTTCCTGAATTCTGACCAATCTGCAGAATAGTCTCATGGTTTTGTGTCCAAGATAGGTACCACCCCAAGCTCTGTCACATGGCCATGTACTGAATAGCTGAAGGTAATGGCGAGCTTCTTAGAAAACTCAGATATCAGTGTGACCAGGTAAGTCTCAGTGGAGAAACCATGCTTTGTGCCTTTTGCTTACCTATTTTTCTGTTTCACTGAATGACAGGAAGGTCTTTGCCTCAGGCCACCCCTTTGATAAGCATGAAAAAAACAGTTTTCATATGGAAATGATTGGGCATCACCCGTGGCTCTTTGCTTAATTGCTTTGAATGGGATGTGTCTGAATCAGCCTCTTGGCCCTGTGTGAGGCTGTGGCTTATATTTTCAGCACCTGATGGATATAAAGAAAGATCCCATGTGTGCATCCAAAACTAAAATGGCAAAATTCAGTCATTGTGGATGATGTCTCTCTCCTTCCTCTATTAGGTTGCAGACAATCATCAAGTGAGTATAGGGATCCTTTGGGTAAAATGAGTTTTTCAAAGCCATGCAGAGGTGCTTGGGTTTTCTCATGATTCCACTTCACATAAAGAATCTAAACCCCACAGTCAGTAGGCCTCAAATTGGAGAAGCAGAGTAGTTGTAATGGCAGGCCTATTTGATCACTCCTGGTTCACAGGAATGGTGTCCAGGCCACCCTGACTTTAGGCAAATGAGGGCCAAGGGAGCTTATTTTGGACACTCTCTTGCGCTGCACCCCTCATGAAAATCTCCAGCCAGAGGTTAAAATGAGGGTCTATGTGGAAGAAGATGAGGGCCATGTGGGAATGTTTTGGTTTTAATTTTGGTAATTTGTGTGGCAGTTGGAAGGGATGACTGGGTCCCCCTCGGCTTGTACTCTGGTGTAATACTCCTTAGAGACTGAGTTGTAGAACTGACCTCAGAGAAGTATTGCCATGAATTGTGTGGGGATGTTAGGAGGCCACGCATGAGAGTCGCCCTTGGAAACTGAGATCTATGCCAAGGGTGGCTTTCCACAGAACACTGAGAATCTCAGCCAGGATATCACATGATTTTATTCTGAAAAACTTGGCAGCCATAGTTGAGAGTCAAAACACACATGGACCTCACATTGTAGACCTCAATGGTCCTGGCTTCATGTGACCTTTTGGCCACTATTTGGGATGCCTTGCCTGTGATTGTTCTCCAGAGCTTTCATTGAAATGAGCTTCCTTAACATTTAATGGTTCCTGAATGAATTGAAACCCACAGTGACTACAACTTCTTCCTTGAATAATGGCTAGATAAATACCATGAAATTTTTGAAATTTCAATGACCAGTTGGCACTGGAAAACCTTTGGATGTCCTGATGCTGATCATGAGTATACCAGACAGTGCCTTGATTGACAGGGTTTCATAAAAATGGTGTAGAACAGAGATGCCAGTTAGTTGGTGCCTGCTGATTAGTGGGCCTAGAGCAGTGGTGAGCAGATGTGTGACAAAACATCTGTGGTGAGGCCACGTGGAACTGCCATTGGCGTCCAAATGGCTTGTGACTGATATGGTTTCAGCCAACAGACCCAGTAGGTAAAGGCATCTTGTTATATGGAGAGGTTTCAGGGAAATGTTCAGAATCAGGTTGCTATGGTCAAGGGGGAAAGCTATGTGGGATAGAAGCCTGGTTATTGCATTCTCCTGCAAACCCTCACCCACCACACGTGACAGAACTCCCTCCAACAATGTGTCCCAATTGACCTCCTTTATTTCGTGAAGCAAATACCAAACTCCCAGTGCAGCAGCAAGAAACACCACTAAAAGTGGAGGATGAACAAATGTCTTCCCAGTTAGCACAGGGAGAAACTTAGCCCCAGTGTCCACAGTTTAGCTACAAAAAAATAATTCAGCACTGCTGCCACATGTTCAATAAAAAATAAGAAACCATGTCTTACAGGTCACATATATGCAGAACCAGCTTTGATGGTCTCTCTATAAAAGAACTAAATCTCCTGAAAACAACATGTATTTCAAGTGCCCAACCTCAGAGGCAGTTTCTCAAGAATTTTTTAGGCCAGCAGAGCTCCATGTTTGAGGAGTGTTTACCTTTTGCCTTACTATTTTGAACTCTGCTACCACCTCCAAGGTTGTGAACTCCTGAGCAAATTCCATTCCAGATATGTATTCACAGATTTTCTAACTCTTCTCCTCTAACTGTATCTTACTTTGGTAAAAGATAATGTCAAGGCATTGTTCTGGATGAGACTGGGAAGATTTTGGGATAGCACATATTTGCATAGACATTGGATTCATTTTTCAATTTCCCTTTAATTCACTGAATCTCTAACCCTAACCAATTCCAAACTAGACTCTGACTACTAATCCTAATATGATGGAGAAAAATAACAAAAAACAGAAAAGAAGTACAAGCAGTTCAGAGGAGGCAAGGTGTATACTTGGACTTGCCTTTTGCATAATATAGGGTAGGAGTTATAAATCTTGCAAATTTTTTTGAAATAGTTCTCCATGTGTTTTTAAAGTTAACAAATATGTGAATTCCTTTCTCCCTTTCTCTGTAGCCTATTAAGCACATGTATTTTTATATGCACATATAGAATTCTACCTGGTACCACACGTACATTCTTGTGAGGTGGTTGACTTGGCAGATACAAATTGTGAGAAGAGATCACTCCTCGTAAATGCTATTGGAACTGAAATTTCAAACTATGGGTGAACTTTCTAGTTGAACAACATTATACATCAATCCATGTTCAGTATAATGAATATTTTTGGATCTGTGGATGATATATATTTCATGATGGATTTTGATTGGCATATATATTGTTAGTTTTTAATGTCTCTCTCTCTCTCTCTTTCTCTCTCTCTCTCTCTCTCTCTCTCTCTCTCTCTCTCTATATATATATATATATATATATATATATATATATATATATACTCTCCAGATATTTCAAAATATGTAATATATGTGACTTATTATACACGCCCTAAATTCATTCATATTCATTTATGTGGATTTATAATCAACTTTTCACAAGATTATTTTCCAAACTATTCATCCACCTGAAATTCATATTTGTTTCCTAGTACTGACAACTAACTTCAGTGAATGGTGTATATAAATCCTAATATTTCTACAGTAACTAACCCAGTTTAACATCAATGCAAGTAGATTCCTATGGGACATGATATGTATTTTGACGTTCATATTTATTCAACAGTGGGAGATTATTATTTCTTCAGTTTATGCACATCATAATATATATATTTCATCCAAAAGTTCAAAAATATATAGGAATTTGTTTCACTTTCAATCACTTCCTGCTTCTGAAAACATGTATTCCTCCATGTTTCTTTACTGCTCTTTTCATGAGACTTCTTTCCAAACACATTATTTTCGATTTCCATAATCAATTTTGAAGCAAAACTCACACACTCTTCATGAAAATCCTAATACTAATATTATCATTGATGTATAACTGGTTGTAATGAATGTCTGTATATCAATATTTGATTTCCTGTATTTTTTCAGATATCAATTCAATCCATTATTTATAGTGGAATGAGTATATGTTTTATTCAGAGTATGTTCCATTCATGCATTATCTGTATATTCATAGAAACAGGGTACACCTGTTTGTACCCCCAATACTAATTTATATGTCTTCAAAATATTGCTCCCAGAAATGGTGGAAGATATACTCATGTCACCTGATCTACATATATATTTTATTACAGTAATATTATGGACACAAAATGCAAAGATCACACTTATGATTGTACCAAAGCCTAAATGGAAAGTGAGCATGGATTAGTAATAACATCCATGTCCAGGTTGCCTAATGCTCTCAAATGTCAATCCAATTGGTGACTACATATTTGTTTCTTGCTAAGATTATATATTCAACCTCAACCCTGTTGAAAATGTCTAATCCTATAACTCACATTATACTTTGCCTGATTTCCTTTTGTCTCAATTGATATTTACTTTCCTACATATTTTCCCCAGTTCATCATTGTGAATGACTCTTCACATGTGCTGACATTTACATTCACTCTCTACCCGAAACCCTATTGCTAAAAAAGTTTTTGTCCAAATCCTATACTCACTCTTCTTTCTAAACCTACTGACTATCTTCCTAATCCTATCGACTATCCCTTTTTGACTGCATGTTCTCTTCGACATTCAATCATCCAAGGTAAAGGTCCTATGCCATTGTATAGCGATTAATCAGAGACATCTGTGCAGAACATAATTCAAAGCTAAGTATCCTACCCAAGGGCCCAATACACTTCTGGGCTTCAAAACTTACATAGATTTGGGTTTTCAAACTTATATTTCACCTATATATTCTTTTAAATTTCGCAGGGTCCCAATAACATTATTCATCCCGCAGAATGATTCCCAACCGAATTCGAACCTGTTATTAACCCTAACCATACGCTGTTCCCTCAATCTACCTTTACAGAGGAGCAGGGATAGAGTTGGTCTTACAATACAGGAATGTAGGGGATCTTCCACCTGCTGAGAACCTCAAAGGTCAATGCAGAAATGATCCTTGGAGAAGTTGTAGGCAGCTATGTAGTACCAAAGAGAGCAAAAGTCTTCTGACATGGTAAAGAACCTGGACAGGATGAAAGGATGTGTCTGAATGAGCCTCTCTCTTCTTAATGTAGAGAAGATGGACCAAAGCAGGCCTGTATGGAGAGAAGTTCCCCGGTGCATATGGTTGATATACCATTCTAACTAGTGACAGTGTCACAGAAAGTAGGAACAGCCTCCATCTCATGAGACCCTTGGCAGCAACTGTTAGGACAAAGTGGTTGCCAAGGCAGTGACCTCATTCATTTCATGAAGAAAGTGACTTCACCTAACTTACTTGGTGATGGAACTCTCTAAACTTGGGATTCAGGAAGCCAGGCATCCAGAGCCAGTCCCAGTAACAGTCCTAGTGGGATCACATGTTTGGTTTTACCAAGGGCAGAGAGAGTCTTTTTTGGTACCTACTGATGTGAGAATGGCCAAATGCCAGGACAGCTCTGAAGAGGGTCCTTTCCTAAGAAAACAGGTAGTTGGTCATCGCTGGCTCCTGACAACTTCACAGATTGGCCACGGAGACCAGATCTGAGACAGGGCAGGCCAGTTCAGGGTAACAATATGGTCCACAGTCAGAGGACACTCCGGATTGTCACAGACATATTGGGGGAAGGAAGTGCCTTTGTGGGTGTGGGTGTGAGTTTGTGGTTTTGTCTCATGTTCTGAGAATAGGTAGGAAAGGCGATTTGTTTGGTTTGGAGTGGACTGCTTCTAAAAAGTCGTTTGACAAGGTGAGTGTTTCTATATCTGTGTATCTCACTGTGTCCGTGGTTGTAGACATAAGAAAAGAGAATGCTTCAATGGATATGTCCTGTCTAGAAGAAAGTTTTCCATCATTCATCCTACCCAATTTATGACTGGACTGCAGGTTGCTTTATGGATGGGCAACCCCTACTATCTTCCTAAGTTCCTGTTTTCTTCCTAAATTTTGGCCACTACCCAGAATAGGCTCATGGTTTTGTGTCCAAGATATGTAACACCTCCAAGCTCTGTGACATGGCCATGTACTGGATAGCTGAATGGAATGGCGAGCATCTCAGGAAACTCAGATATCAGTGTGACCAGGAAAGTCTCAGTGGAGAAATACTGTTTTGGGCCTTCTGCTTACCTATTTTTCTGTTGCCCTGAATGTCAGGAAGGTCCTTACCTCAGGCCACTCCTTTTTGAAGCCTGAAGTAAACAGTTTTTAAATGCAAATGAATGGGCATCACCTGTGGTGCTTTGCTTAATTGCTTTCGAAAGGGATGTGTCTGAATCAGCTGCTTGCCTCTGGGTCAGGCTATGGATTAGATTCTCAGCACCTGATGGATATAAAGAAAGTTCCCATGTGTGTATTGAAAACGAAAATGGTAAAAATATCAGTCATTGTGGATGAAGTTTCTTGCCTTCCTCTGTTAGGTTCCTAACCTCCATCAAGTGAGAATAGGATCCTCTGGGTCAAATGAGTTCTTTGAACTCCTGCAGAAGTGCTTGGGTTCTCCCATGATGCCAAATCACATAAAGAATCTATACCTGACAGTCAGTTGGCCTCAAATTGGAGAAGCAGAGCAGTATTAAAGGCAGGCCTATTTGATCACTCCTGGTTCACAGGAAGGGTGTCAAGGCCACCCTCATTTTAGGCAAATGACGGGCAAGGGTGCATATTTTGGACATTGCCTTGGGCTGCGCTCCTCATGGAAACCTCCAGCAAGAGTTTATGATGAGTGTCTATGGAAGAAGATGAGGGTCATGTGGGAATGTTTTGGTTTCAATTGTGGTCATTTGTGTGGCGGTTGGAAGAGATGACTGGGTCCACATGGGGTTGAACTCGGGTGTGATTCTCCGTCGAGACTGAGTTCTGGAACTGACCTCAGAGAAGTATTGCCATTAATTGTGTTGGGATTGTAGGAGGCCACGCATGAGAGTCACCCTTGAAACCTGAGATTGGGCCCTGGGTGGCTTTCCACAGAGCACTGAGAATCTCAACCAGGATACCACATGATTTTATTCTGAAAGACTTGGCAGCCATAGTTAAGAGTCAAAACACACATGGACCTCACATTTTAGACCTCAATGGGCCTGTCTGCATATGACATTTTGACCACTCTTGGGAAAGCCTTGCCTGTGAGAGTTCTCCAGAGCTTTCATTGAAATGAGCTTCCTCACCATTTAATGGTTCTTGGATGAATGAAAACCCCAAAGTGCCTCCAACTTCATTCTTGAACAATGGATAGATAAATACCATGAAATTTTTGAAATTCCCAATGACCAGGTGGCACTGGAGAACCATTGGATGTCCTATTGCTGCTCATGAGTGTACCAGACAGTGCCTTGATTGACTGGAGTTCTTGAAAATGGTGTGGAACACAGATGCCAGTAAGTTGGAGCCTGCTGAGTAGTGGGCCTAGAGCAGTGGTGTGCAGTTGTCTGATAATATATTTGCGGTGTGGCCATGTGGGTGTGTCATTGGCTTCCAAATGGCTTGTGACTGACTTGGTGCAGCCAGCAGAAAATTATATGAAAAGGCATCTGGTTATATGGACAGGTTTCAGGGCAATGTTCAGAATCAGGTTGCTATGGTCAAGGGAGCAAGAAATGTGGGATAGAAGCCTGGTTCGTGCATTCTCCTGAAGACCCTGACCCACCACACCTTACAGGACTCCCACCAGCACTGTGACCCATTTGAAATCCTTGTATGTTGTGAAGCAAATACAAAACACCCAGTGCAGCAGCAAGAAACACCACGAAAATTGGAGAATGACCAAATGGCTTTAAAGTCCACACAGGGAGACACTTAGCCCCCAGTGGCCACAGTTTATCTACAAAGAGAGAATTCATCACTGCTTCCTCATGTTCATTAGAAAATAAGAAACCATATCCTCCAGGTCACATAGATGCAGACCCAGCTTTGATGGTCTCCGTACACAGGGAGCTAAAGCTCCTGACAACAACATATTTTTCAAGTGTCCAACCTCAGAGGCAGTTTCTCAAGAAGTCTTAATGCCAGCATAGCTCCATGTTTGTGGAGTGTTTACACTGTCCCTTACTTTTGGAAACTCCTCTACCACCTCCAAGGTTGTGAACTCCTGAACATTTTCCATTCCAGGTATGTATTCACAGATTTTCTAACTCTTCTTCTCTAATTGTGTCTTACTAGGGGCGAAGATATTGTCAAGGCATTGTTCTGGATGATAGTGGGAATTTTTTGTAGCACATATTTGCATACACATTGGATTTATTTTCCTATTTTCCATTTGAAATACTGAATAACTGACACTAACCCATACCCTAATAGACTCTTACTACTAATCCTAATATGATGGAGTAAAATAACCCAAACAGAATAGAAATGCAAGCATTTCAGAGGAGGCATGGTGTATAGTTAGACTTGGCTTTTGCATGATAAAGTGTAGGTGTTATAATTCAAGTTAATTTTTAATTGAAATAGTTCCATGGGTACTTAAAGTAAACAAATATGTGAATTCCTCTCTCCCTTTCTCTGTAGCCTATTCAGCACATGTATTTTTATATGCACATATAGAATTCTACCTGGTACCACAGGTACACTCTTGTGAGGTGGCTGACTTGGCAGATAGAAATTGTGAGAATAGATCACTCCGCCTAAACCCTGTTGAAACTGAAATTTCAAACTATGGGTGAGCTTCCTAGTTGAACAACATTATACATAAATCCATGTTCAGTAAAATGAATATTTTTGGATCTGTGGATGATATATATTTCATGGTGAATTTCGATTGGCATATGTATTACTAATTTTTAATGTCTCTCTCTCTCTGTGTGTGTGTGTGTGTGTGTGTGTGTGTGTGTGTATATATATATATACACACACACACACACACACACACTAAATTTTTTTAAAATATAAAATATATGTGTCTTATTATACACTCCCTAAATTCATTCCTATTCATGTATGTGGATTTAGAGTTAACATTTCACAAGATTATTCACGGAAATATTCATCCACCTGAAATACATATTTTTTCCTAGAAATGAAAAATAACTTCAGTGAATGGTGGATACAAATCCTAATATTTCTACAATAATTGATCCAATTTGTCATCATTGCAAGTAGATTCCTATGGGACATGATGTGTATTTTGATGTTCATTTTTATTCACCACTGGTATGTTACAATTTCTTCAGTTTATGCACATTATAGGATATATATTTCATCCATACGTTAGCAAAATTATAGGCATTTGTTTCACTTTCAATCATTTTCTGCTTTAGAACACATGTAATCCTCCATGTTTCTTGACTGGTTTTTTCATGAGACTTCATTCCAAACATATTATTTTCGATTTCCATAATCAAATTTGAAGCAAAACTCACACACCCTTCATGATAAAGTATAACCCTAATATTACTATTAGATGTATAACTGGTTGGAATGAATGATTGTATATCAATATAAGATTTCTTATATATTTTCAGATATCAAATCAATCCATTATTTAAAGTGGAACCAGTTATATTATTTATTCACACTATTGTCTATTCATGCATTGTCTCTATATTCATAGACACAGAGTACACCTCTTTGTAAACCCAATACTAATTTATACGTCTTCAAAATTTTGCTCCCAGTAATGGTGGAAGAAATACTCATGTCATCTGATCTACATATACATTTTATCAGAGTAATATTCTGGACACAAAAAGAAATGGTCACACTTATGTTTGCACGAAAGCCTAAATGTAAAGTGAACATGGATTACTAAAACCATCCATATCAAGTTTGGCTAATGCTCTCAAAATTCAATCCTATTTGTGACAACATATTTGTTTCTTGCTAAGATTATATATTCAAACTCAACCCTGTTGAAAATATCTAATCCTATCTCTCACTTTATACTTTTCCTGATTTCATAATGTCTCTATTTATATCAGCTTTCCTACATACTTTCCGCAGTTCATCATTGTGACTGACTCTTCAATTGTGCTGACACTTACATTCACACTCTAATCCAAACCCTATTGCTAAGGAACTTTTGTTCCAAATCCTATACTCACTCTTCTTCTTAAACCTACTGACTATCTTCCTAATCCTACCCATTATCCCTTTTTGACTGGATGTTCTCTTATACATTCAATAATCCAAGGTACAGGGTCTAATGCCATTGTATATCGATCTATCTCAGACATCTGTGCAGAACATAATTCAACGCTAAGTATCACAATCAAGGGCCCATCCCCATTCTGCGCTTCAAATCTTACTTAGATTTCTGTTTTCATACATATATTTCACCTATATATACTTATAAATGTCGCAGGTTCCCAGTACCATTATTCATCCAGCAGAATGATTCCTAATTCAAATTGAACATATTATTAACCCTAACCATACACTGTTCCCTCAATCTAACTTTACAGAAGAGCAGGGACAGAGTTGGTCTTACAATACAGGAATGTAGGGGATCTTCCACCTCCTGAGAACCTCAAGGTCCATGCAGAAATGATCCCTGGAGAAGATGTAGACAACTATGAAGGACCTGAGAGAGCAAAAGTCAGCTTCCATGGAAAACAACCTGGTCAGGATGAAGGGTTGTTTATGAATCAGCCTCTCTCTTCTTAATGTAGAGAAGATGGACCAAACCAGGTTGGTGTGGAGAGCTGTTCCTAGGTGCCTATGGTTGATATACCATTCTACCTTGTGAAAGTGTCACAGAAAGTAGGGGCAGCCTCCATCTTATGGTAGTCTTGGAAGCAACTGTTAGGACAAAGTGGTTACCAAGGCAGTGATCTGATTCAGTTCCTTAAGGAAGTGACCTCACCTCACTTCTTTGTTGATGGAACTCTCTGAACTTGGTATCCAAGAAGCCAGGCACCAAGAGGCAGTCCCAGTCCCAGTGGTCTCACTTGTTTGGACTTACCAAGGACAGAGTCAGTCATTCTTGCTACCTACTGATGTGAGGACGGCCAAAACCAGGAAAGCTCTGAAGAGGGGCTTTTCCTGAGAAAGTAGGTAGTGGCTCACTGCTGGCTCCTGACAACTTCACAGAGTTGGCCAAGGAGACCAGATCTGAGACAGGACAGGCCATTTCATTGGAACATAGTATGGCCCACCAGTCAGAGGACACTCCGGATAGTCACAGACCTACATGGGGGAAGGAGGTGTCTTTGTGGGTGTGGGTGTGGGTTTGTGGTTTTGTCTCATATTCTGAGAATAGGTAGGAATGGCGGTTTGTTTGGTTTGGGGGGAACTGTTTCTAGTAAGTCATTTGACAAGGCGAGTGTTTCTATGTCTGTTTATACCACTGTGTCCCTGGTTGTAGACATTAGAAAAGAAAATGCATCAATTGGTGAGTCCTGTCTAGTAGAAAGCTTCTCAGCTTTCATCCTGCACAATTCATGAATGGACTGCGGCATGACTTATCGATGGGGAACACCTGCTAACTTCTTAAGTTCCTGTTTTCTTCCTGAATTGTGTGCACTCTCCAGAATAGGCTCATAGTTTTGTGTCAAATATATGTACCACCTCAAATCTCTGTGACATGGCCATGTACTGGATAGCTGAAGGGAATGGCGAGCATCTCAGAAAGCTCAGATATCAGTGAGACCAGGAATGCCTCATTGGAACAACCCTGCTTTGGACATTTTGCTTACCGATTCTTCTGTTGCCCTGAAAGTCAGGAAGGTCTTTGCATCAGGTGTGTCATGTGGGAGTGTTTTGGTTTTAATTGTGGTCATTTTTGTGGCCGTTGGAAGACATGGATATGTCCACCTGGGCTTGAACCCTTATGTGATTCCCCTTAGAGACTGAGTTCTGGAACTGACCTCAAAGAAGTATTGCCGTGTATTGTGTTGGGATTTTAGGAGGCCACGCATGAGAGTCGCCCTTGGAAACTGAGATCTAGGCCCAGGGAGGCTTTCCGAAGAGCACTGGAAATCTCAGGAAGGACATCACATGATTTTATTCTTAAAGACTTGGCAGCCATCGTTGCAAGTCAAAACACACATGGACCTCACATTGTAGACCTCAAATGCCTGGCTTAATGTGACCTTTTAGCCTGTCTTTGGGAAGCCTTGCCTGTTAGAATTCTCCAGAGCTTTCATTGAAATGAGCTTCTTCTCCATTTAATGGTTCCTGAATAAATTGAAACCCACAGTGCCTTCAACTTCATCCATGAAAAATGCCTAGATAAATATCATTAAAGTTTGGAAATTCCCATCACCTGGTGGCACTGGAGAACCTTTAGGTGTCCTATTACTGATCATGAATGTACCAGACAGTGCCTTGATTGACTGGGTTTCATGAAAATGGTGTAGAACAGAGATGCCAGTAACTTGGAGCCTGATGAGTAGTCGGCCTAGAGCAGTGGTGTGCAGGTGTGTGTTAAAACATCTGTGGTGGGCTGATGTGGATATGCCATTGGCTTTCAAATGCCTTGTGACTGATATAGTGCAGCCCCCATACCCTTGTATGTAAAGGCATCTTGTTATATGGACAGGTTGAAGGGCAATGTTTAGAATCAGATTGCTGTGGTCAAGGGGGCAAGCTATGTGGGATATAAGCCAGGTTGGTGCATTCTCCTGCAGACCCTTACCCACCACACATGACAGAACTCCCTCCATCACTGTGTCCCAGTTGAACTTCTCGTATTTTGTGAAGCAAATACCAAACTCCCAGTGCAGCTGCAAGAAACACCACTAAAAGTGGAGGATGACCAAATGGCTTCACAGTCCACACTGCAAGACACTTAGCCCCAAGTGGCAACAGTTTACCTATAAAGAGAGAATTCAGCCCTACTGCTTCATGTTCATAGGAAAAAAAGAAACCATGTCCTCCAGGTCATATAGATGCAGACCCAGCTTTGATGGTCTCACTACAAAGGAAGCTAAAGCTCCTGTCATCAACATATATTTCAGGTGCCCAATCTCAGAGGCAGTTTCTCAAGAAGTCTTTAGGCCAGCAGAGCTCCATGTTTTTGGAGTTTTTACCCTGTCCTTTACTTTTGGAAACTCCTCTACAACCTCGAAGGTTGTGAACTCCTGAGCATTTTCCATTACCGATATGTATTCACAGATTTCTAACTCTTCTCCTCTAATTATGTCTTACTTGGAGTGAAGGAAATGTCAAGGCATTGTTCTGAATGAGACTGGGAAGATTTTTGGGTAGCACATATTTGCCTACACATTGGATTCATTTTCGAATTTTCCATTCGAAATACTGAATCCCTGACTGTCAGGGGTAGAAGGAATTCTTCTTCAAAGAACAGCCTGACACTTACAAGAAACAGCCCCCAGGAGACATCCTGTCTGGAAGACATCCTGTAGCCATATATGTCCCTGAGACATCCTGTGGCCATCTTTCTTCCAGAAACATCCTGAAGTTATCTCACCTTGTGAAGACATCCAGGAACTGCTGATAAGAGAGCTTTCCCATATCCAGCATATTAATACCCATGTGTGAACAATAAAATTTTGCAGCTTGATCAGAACTCCTGTGTTGCTCTCATCTCTCATGCCTCTTGTCCCTTCATTCCTCCCCATCTAGGTTCGCTGACCACGTTGATGTGTCCTGCCGGCCGGGACATCTGGCGCCCACCGACTGGGGCTCAAGCCTTTGACTGAGGGGGAACCCCTTCCTCCTGGAAGACTTGGTCAAGAGGAGCTCACGATCGCCTCAGCAGACACCACCCGGAGACATATCCAGGAGGAAGGTGGGGATGATGCACGGTGAGTGACGCACCATGTGACAAGCAGTATCGTCACATGATTTGTTTATTTCAGGCCTCAAGGAGTCCTTCAAGACATGAGGGGCACATGTTAAGAAAAAGGACTTAAAATTTTTCTTTTCATACATAGGAGAATTGTGTCCATGGTTTCCTCTTGAAGGGACCATTGATGGCAAAAATGGCTTAGAGTAGGAGACTGTTTAAAAGATTATTATGAATCCTTTGGCCCAGAAAAAATGCCAGTTCCCACCTTTTCTTACTGGAACTTAATTAATGAAATTCTTAAAAGTTTTCGCTTTGACAATGGTACCTTACAACTTGTCAGGATTGGGGAAGAGATTATGCAAAAGACCTCTCGTCCCCCCTCTGCATGCCCATCATTAGTATAGACATAGAACCTTCTCAGTCTTCCCAGGACCCTGAGAACCTTCCTGGTCCCCCTCAAAATACGACCCTAATTAATAAGGCTCCAATGATTAAAAACCACCTTTATCCAGTTTTAAATCCCAGAGACACATTGACCCCTGGGGAGGACGCTATCTTGGAGAAGGAAGCAGCTCTCTACCATTCAGAACACCCGCGACCTCTCAGGACCGTGCCACAGCCTATAGGATTTACCAAGCGAAGGTGAAAGCACCTATGTAAAACATCTTGCCTTTGAAAATGCTAACCCAGCATGTCAGAATGTTCTTCAACCACATAAGGATAAAGGGAAACTTTCTGAAGTTATTAGACTCTGTGCAGACGTGGGTGCAGCCCATGCCATGGGTCTGGCTTTAGGGACCGCCTTTACCAAGGCCTTTCACAATCCTGGCTCACGTACTTGCTTTACTTGTAAACAACCTGGCCATTTTGCATGTGAGTGTCCCACAGGCAAACAAAGCCTAGGAATAGCGTCTCCTCAAACTGGGGCTTAACCGCCCCCAGCTACCCTTTTCCATAGAAGTGGTAAAGGTCATCACTGGGCCAGTGAGTGTAGATCTAAGACAAATGCCCTCACACAGCCTATTTCTTCCTACTTCTCGGGAAACTCCCTGCGGGGCCAGCCCCCGGCCACAACATCCCCCACGACAAACACAGGAGCAATAAAGTTTGTTCCCTCCTAAACTCCCAACCTACCACAAAATCCTTCTCCACAATTGCCTCCCTCCAACTAGCCACCCCAGGCAGCACAAAATTGGACCTCTGTGCTGCCACAAATACAATATTAGACCCAATGCAAGGGCCCCAGATAATACCCAATGAAATTATGGGTCCCCCTCCATCTCATACATGTGCCCTTAATCTTGGAAGAACCTCCACTACCATACAAGGTGTTCAGGTCTTCGTTGGCATTAATGATAATGATTTCACTGGAGAAATAAAAATACTGGCCACTGCTATTAATGGAGTTACCGCCATCCCAGCAGGAACAAGACTTGCACAATTAATTCTCCTTCCCTTGGATTCAGGAGGCATTTCCAAAACCCAAACCTACCTCGGGGGACTGCCTTCTTGGGCTTCTCTGATGTGTATTGGGTTCAGCCCATTTCTCACAATAGACCCACCCTTACCTTACTTACTGAAGGAAAGGAATTCCAAGGAGTTCTAGATATTGGAGCTGATGCCACAATTATTTCTCAAAAATACAAGCCATCAGGTTAGCCCCTCACTCCATCCTTGACTGACCTTAAAGGGATAGGAAAATAAAAAAATCCTCTGGTCAGCTCTAGGTCTATTAGCTGCACTGATAAAGATGGTAATAAGTCAACTGTCACTCCTTTCGTTGATTCTGACCTCCCTGTTGACGTATAGGGAGGAGATATTTTGAGTTATTGGAAGTTATTCTCGCCAGTCCCAATTCCATGGTGACTCATCAAATGCTTCCTATGAATTTTGTTCCTGGTACAGGCCTGGGGATACTGAAACAAGGACTGGTGGAGGCTATACAACCCATACAAAAACAAATACATGTGGACTTGTGTATTCAGATTTTTAGTGTCAGTCCCTGACCCTCCTGTACCCCATGCAGATAAAATTATTTGGGAGACTCAGACTCCTGTGTTGGTGGATCAGTGGCCCCTTACCCAAGAAAAATTGGAGGCTGCCTCCACGTTAGTGCAGGAACAGCTTGCAGCCGGCCATGTAAAGCCCTCAACCTCATCATGGATTACTCCTATTTTTATTATCAAGAAAAAATCAGGCAAGTGGTGCCTTTTACAATATTTGTGTGCCATTAATAAAGTTATGCGCCCGATGGGAGCACTACAGCCAGGCATTCCCACACCAGTGGCGATTCCAAAAAACTATTGTAAAATGGTTATTGACTTAAAAGATTGCTTTTTTACCATCTTTTTACATCCTGAGGATAGACCCTATTTTGCCTTTAGTCTCCCTCACATTAATTTTCAGGGCCCTATGCAGAGATTTCAATGGAAGGTTCTTCCCCAAGGTATGGCCAACAGCTCTAGTCTTTGCCAAAAACACGTTGCTCAAGCAGTAGACCCTGTGAGAGAGCGATGAGCACAAAATAATATTTTACATTATATGGATGATTTGTTAATTGCTGCACCTAATACCCATGACCTTAATAATTGTTACTTGGACTTTTACAAAACCTCACTACCTTGGGACTACAGATAGCTCCAGATAAGTTTCAAACACAGGACCCTTATACCTATTTGGGCCTTAAACTTCAAGATAATCAGATCCAAATTCCTAAAATACAACTATGTGTTTACCATCTTCACACACTTAATGATTTTCAAATATTACTGGGGGATATTCAATTGCTAGGAACATATTTAAAATTACCCACTTGTGTACTTTTGCCCCTTAATGATATTTTGATAGGTGATTCCCACCCCTCCTCCCCTCAAAAGCTTACTCCCGAGGCATGACATGCATTAAACCAAGCCACAGAAGCCATTGCCCAAAAGTTTGTTACACAAATTTCTTATAACCTTCCTCTGGTTCTGGTTATTTTCCACACTCCTCATACACCCACAGGAATATTTTGGCAGCGAGATCCACATTTTAAAAATAAAGGCTGCCCCTTGCTTTTGGTCCTTGTATCCACCACATCCTCCAAGGTTATTACTGTTTATCTTGCTCAGGTAGCTTCTCTTATTTTTAAAGGTCGTTTGCTTTCTCGACAACAATTTGGCAAAGACCCTGATAATATTTTAATTTTATATACTAAGGACCAAACCCTTACTACAATTTTTACTAGAGACATGGATCAATGGGGTATTGCCCTATCAGGCTTTTTGGGAACAATTCATAACCACATCCCCAATGACCCCGTTTTAAATTTTGTCCAGTTACATTCATTTATTTTTCCCAAAATTACTCAAAAGGCTCCCATTCCTCAAGAACTTACTGTCTTTACAGATGGTTCCAGTAATGGCCGTGCAGTCTTTGTTGTCAATAACAAGCCTACCACCTTTGATACTGTCTATCAGTCAGCTCAGTTTGTGGAATTGTTCACCATAACACAAGTTTTCATAAAGTTTTTTTGATAATCTTGTTAATATTTATACAGACAGTGCCTACATTGCTCTTTCTGTGCCCCTGCTGGAGATTTCACCCACCATTATGGCTTCTTCCAATTCCCCCTTTCTGTTTCACCAGCTTCAGCAGCTAATTCAGGCCAGAAAACATGCATTTTCCTTAGGACACATCATGACACACTCTGACCTTCTGAGCCCTCTAACACAAGGTAATGCCCAAGCTGATGCAGCAACACGTTCCATCTTTCCAATTTTTGTTGGCTCCATTCAAAAGGCCATGGAGTTACAAAATCTTCACCATCTAAATTCCCAGAGCCATCGATTACTTTGGAAAATTACCAGGCAACATGCATGAGAAATAGTAAAAGCATGCCCTGGTTGCACTGTCTCCCTCCCCATTCAAAACTTGGGAGTTAACCCCCGAGGATTACAGCCCAATCAGGTTTAGCAAATGGATGTTATTCATTTTCCTGAATTTTGAAAAACCAAATATATATACGTTTCTATAGATACTTTCAGCGGCTTTAGTTTTGCATCACCACATTCTGGAGAGGCTACCAAAGTTGTCCTTTCTCATCTTGTTTCAGCCTTTTTCGTAATGGGTAAATCAATACATATTAAAACAGATAAATGTCCTGCATATACCAGTGCCAAGTTTAAACAGTTTTGTACTACCTTGCAATTTTGTCATACTACTGAAATTCCATACAACTCTCAGGGCCAAGGCATGTGGAACTTGCCCAGCTTAGCTTAAAGACTTGGATATCCCGTCTTAAGGCTTCCGCCCTTGTATTTACCACTCCCAGGGATCGCCTTAACCATGCATTATTTGCCCTTATTTTTCTTACCTTAGACAGTGAAGGCCATTTGGCCACAGACAGACACTGGCATCCTTCGTCCAATTCTGTTCGCTCGCCTGTTATGTGGTGCAATCCCATTACAAATAAATGAAAACGCCCAGATCCTATCCTCATCAGGGGATGAGGCTCAGCTTGTGTTTTGGACCAAGAGCAAGCATCCCCAAGATGGTTACCAGAATGCCTGGTTAAACAGGTAAATTACTTACCTCAACCCAGGGACGGAGGCCCTCCCCCTGAGGACAAATTTTCCTCCATTTCAGATACAGCCAAGAATCTGTGCGAGGATCCTGCTTAAGGCACTTCTGCTGAACAGGTTTGAACACGGAGACCTTGGACCTCCAATTTCCAACATCATGGAGTACCTTTTTGCCCCCCCCCCGTGAATGCAAAGGAGGATTTTGGACTGAGGCTCCCACTAGTTGGACCCAGACTGCTGACTGCATGACTAAGGTGACTTACCTCCGTGCCAAGGTTGACCATAATCTCGGAGGAGTTCATCAGCCTAAATGGGTATGTGTTAACAAGCCAAAGATTATTCCCCCTAGTACAAGTAAAGCTCTCCAAAATTGTTCTGCAACTTGTACGCATACCCAGGCGATGCATGTCTCTTGTAATGTGTCCGCTTCACTTTGTGTTAATAAACAGGGAGAACAATTTTTTGAAGCCTCCCTAACTAAAACTCATGCAGCAGGGGGACCACTATTCATTATACCCCCATTCTCTTTGACCATGGAGGAGATGGCAAATACACCAAGCTACAGTCAGCTGGGTGCCAAGGCACTGTCGGAAAAGGTTCCTACTGGCCCATTAAGGCCCCTACAGGGGTCTCTGATGGTGGAGGACCCACTTATTCTGTCAAGCATCCTCAGATAATCAAACTTTTGAAACCCCAAATCCCTGAGCTCACATATCATCCCTTAATGTAGCCTAAATCCCAGTTCCCAGGTTTAGATACCAATACATTAGATATTTTGCAAACTACATTCTCCTAGCTTAATAATTCGAACCCCACCCTTGCTGGTGATTGCTGGCTCTGCATGACAGCAGGGGCAATCATGCCTATGGCAGTTCCTATTAATTCTATCATGGACAATGATAATACATGCCAACCCGGATTTCCCTTTAAAGAACAGCCTATAGGCACTTTTACATTATTTCTTTTAGGCGCGATGCAGAATAATACCTATGATACTGATGTTCGACTTACTTCCTTTGGAAATTGCTCAACAGTATAAAATTATTCCTCACCCACCCCATCTCTTTGTTCCTCCAATGGCACAGTTTTTATGTGTGGAGGAAACTCGGCCTTCCCACGCTTCCAGCGAATTGGACCATTGGTTGTGTTCTTGCTTTATTACTCCCTGATATAACTATTGTCCCAGGAGATGAACCTCTACCAATTTCTAGCCTAGACACTTTAGTCAAAAGACATAGGTGGGCAATACAGGCTTTACCACTCATTGCCAGCCTTGGAATAACAGCTGCTGTGGGCACAGGTACAGTGGCTTAGGCACGGCTATTCACTCTTACCATCGCCTGTCTCAACAACTTATAAATTATGTACAAACTTTATCAGGAACCTTTAAAGATTTGCAGGACCAAATAAATTCCCTGGCAGAAGTGTTCCTTCAAAACAGACGGGGCTTAGATTTGCTGACAGCTAACCAGGGTGGTATTTGCTTAGCCTTAGGGGAACGATGCTGCGTTTATGCCAATAAATCAGGCATAGTACGCATTAAAATTAAGCAGCTTCAAGAAGATCCAGAAAAGAGACAAAGGGAACTATTTGAAAATCCCCTCTGGATTGGGCATAATGGATTTCTACCCTACCTTCTTCCCCTATTAGTCCCTTTGTTGGGTTTACTTTTAATGGTGTCCATAGGCCCCTGCATTATAAAGAGGCTGGTACAATTTATTAAAGAACAGATTAATATTTTGGTTTCTAAGCCCATACAGGTCCACTATCATGGTCTGGAGATGGAAGACAGCACTGCCAACATTTAAAAGAATGTTCAACACTTCTCACAGGCTTATTAAGTTTACATCCCCACAGATCTCTCTTTCTTACAGAAAACTATAAGTAACAGCTCTGAGCAACCATCTTCTACCATTGCAATAAGGGTTCGTTCTCCATGGGCCCCTCCGCTTGGGGGAGGACACACCCTTGGAATGAGCACGTTAGGCCATAATAACGGAGGGTCCAGGAAGGACTGCAGGAGGATGGATCCACGGATCCCCAAACACAAGACCTCTGAATGACACGCTCTGGTGCATGGCGGTTGGCATGCTATCCCCTCAAAGACGTCTCCTCCAAAAACATGCCAAAGCCAACACGAAATCTCCAAGGAAAGATGCTCGCTCAAATCAGGAGATATTCTAAGGCATCCTAGAGAAACAGAGCCACTATCACCCCCTAAATCCATGGCCTGTAAGGTATGGTCGAATATTTTATATAACAAAAGGGGAGATGTCAGGGGCTAGAAGGAAGTTCTCCTTCAAAAAATAGACTGACACAAGAAACATCCCCCTGGGACACAACCTGCCTGGGAGACATCCCACAGCCATCTATCTCCTTTTGACATCCGGCTACCATCTGTCTACCTGAAACATCCTGAGGTTATCTCACCCTGTGAAGACATCCAGCAACTGCCGATAAGAGAGGTTTCCCATCCGCAGCATATAAATACCCTCTGAGAATAATAAAAGTTTGCAGCATGATCAGAACTCCTGTCTTGCTGTCATCTCTCGTGTCTCTTGTCCCTTCATTCCTCCCCAACTAGGATCGACACCCAAGTTGATGTGTCCTGCCAGCCGGGCCATCTGACACTAACCCATACCCTCCTAGACTCTGATGACAAATCCTAATATGATGGAGAAAAATAACCCAAACAGAATAGAAATACAAGCAGTTCAGAGGAGGCATGGTGTATAGTTGCACTTGCCTTTTGCATGATATAGGGTAGGTGTTATAAATCTAGTTAATTTTTAATTGAAATAGTTCTCCATGTGTTTTTAAAGTTAACAAATATGTGAATTCCTGTCTCCCTTTCTCTGTAGCCGATTCAGCACATGTATTTTTATATGCACATATAGAATCCTACCTGGTATCAGATGTATATTCTTGTGAGGTGGCTGACTTGGAAGATACAAATTGTGAGAAGAGATCACTCCTCCTAAACGCTGTTGAAACAGAAAATTCAACCTATGGGTGAGCCTCCTAGTAGAACAACATTATACATAAATCCATGTTCAGTAAATTAAATATTTTTGCATCTGTGGATGATATATACTTCATGATGAATTTCGATTGGCATATATATTGCTACATTTTATTGCCTGGGTGTGTGTGTTGTGTGTGTGTGTGTGTGGGTGTATATATATATATATATATATATATATATATATATATATATATATATACACTCTCCAAATATTTCAAAATATGAAATATATGTGTCTTACATATACTACCTAAATTCATTCATGTTCATGTATGTGGATTTATAATCAACTTTTCACAATATTATTCTCAGAAATATTCATCCACCTGAATTACATATTTGTTTTATAGTACTGAAAACTAACTTCAGTGAGTGGTGCATACAATCCTAATATTTCTACAGTAACTGACCCAGTTTAACATCAATGCAACTAGATTCCTCTTGGATATGATGTCTATGTTGAAGTTCATTTTATTCAACACTGGTACATTACTATTTGTTCAGTTTATACACATCATAGGATATATATTTCATCAACAACTTCAATAATTTATAGGATTTTGATTCACTTTCAATCATTTCCTGATTCAGAACACATGTATTCCTCCAGGTTACTTGATTGTTTTTTCATGAGACTTCTTTCCAAACGCTTTTCTTTTTGATTTCCATAATCATTTTGAAGAAAAACTGACACACTCTTCATGATAAACCATAACCCTAATATTACCATTAGATGTATTTCTGGTTGGAATGAATGATTGCATATAAATATACGATTTTCTGTTTATTTTCAGATATCAATTCAATCGAATATTTAAAGTTGGAACAAGTTATAATATTTAATCACAGTATCGTCTATTCATAAATTATCTCTATGTTCATAGACACAGAGTAAATCTATTTGTAACCCCAATACTAATTTTTTCATCTTCAAAATGTTGCTCCCAGAAATGGTGGAAGAAATACTCATGTCACCTAATCTACATATACATTTTATCACAGTAATATTCTGGACACAAAAAGAAGAGGTCACACTTATGATTGTATCAAAGCCTAAATGAAAAGTGAGCATAGATTACTGAAAACATTCATGTCCAGTGTGCCTAATGCTCTCAAATGTCAATCCTATTGGTGACTACATATTTGTTTCTTCTTAAGACTATATTTTGAACCTCAACCCTGTTGCAAATGTCTAATCCTATCACTCAATTTATACTTTGCCTGATTTCCTAATGTCTCTATTGATGTATGCTTACCTAAATATTTTCCCCAGTTCACCATTGTGACTGACCCTTCACGTGTGCTGACATTTACATTCACTCTCTACCCGATACACTATTGCTAAAGAACTTTTGGTCCAAATTCTGTACTCAGTCTTCTTCTGAAACTTATCGAATATCTTCCTAATCCTACCGACTATCCCTGTTCTAGTGGATGTTCACTTCTACATTCAATCATCCAAGGTACAAGGTCCTATGCCATTGATTATCGATTTATCTGAAACACCTGTGCAGAACGTATATCAAAGCTAAGTATCCCAATCAATAGTGCAATGCCCTTCTGGGCTTCAAATCTTACCTAGATTTTTGTTTTCATACTTATATTTCACCTATATATTCTTATAAATATCACAGGTTCCCAATACCATTATTCATCAATTAGAATAATTCCTAACCCAAATCAAACCTGTTATTAACCCTAACCATACACTGTTCCCTCAATCTAACTTTACAGAAGAGCAGGGACCAAGTTGGTCTTACAATACAGGAATGTAGAGAATCTTCCACCTGTTGTAAAACTCAAAGGTCCATGAAGAAGTGATCCCTGGAGAAGATGTAGGCAGCCATGAAGGACCTGAGAGAGCAAACGTCATCTTCCATTGCAAACAACCTGGTCAGGATGAAGGGTTGTGTCTGAATCAGCCTCTCTGTTCATAATGTAGAGAAGATGGACACAAACAGTCCTTTTTGGAGACCTGTTCCTGGGTGCCTATGGTTCATATACCATTCTAACTTGTGAAAGTGTCACAGGAAGTAGGAGAAGCCTCGATCTCATGGGACCCTTGGAAGCAACTGTTAGGACAAAGTGGTTGCCAAAGCAGTGACCTCATTCAGTTCCTGAAGGAAGTGACCTCACCTCACTTCCTTGGTCATGGAACTCTCGGTACTCGGGATCCAGGAAGCAAGGTACCAAGAGCCTGTCCCAGTCCCAGTCCCAGTGGGCTCACTTGTTTGGATTTACCAAGGACAGAGTCAGTCTTTCATGCTACCTACAGATATGAGGATGGCCAACTGCCAGGAAAACTCAGAAGAGGGGCCTTTCCTGAGAAAGCAGATAGTGGCTCACCGCTGGCTCCTGACAAGTTCACAGAGTTGGTGTTTTCTGGGGAACATAAGTTGGCCCACCAGTCAGAAGACACTCTGGATAGTCACAGACATACTTTGTAGAAGGTGGTGCCTCTGTGGTTGTCGGTGTGGGTTTGTGGTTTTGTCTCATGTTCTGAGAATAGGTAGGAAAGGTGGTTTGTTTGGTTTGGAGTGAACTGTTTATAGTAAGTCGTTTGGCAAGCAAGTGTTTCTATGTCTGTGTATCCCACTATGTGCATGGTTTTAGATATTAGAAAACTGAATGCATCAATTGTTGTCTCCTGTCTAGCAGAAAGCTTCCCAGCATTCATCCTGCCGAATTTATGAATGGATTTCAGCTTGCCTGATCGATGGGCAACATGTGGTATCTTCCAAAATTCCTGCATTCTTCATGAATTCTGGCTACTCTCCAGAATAGGCTCATGGTTTTGTGTCCAAGATATGTAGCAGTTCCAAGCCCTGTGACATGGCCATGTACTGGATAGCTAAAGGGAATGTCGAGCATCTCAGAAAACTCAGATATAAGTGTGACCATGATAGTCTCAGTGGAGAAACCCTGCTTTGGGCCTTTTGCTTACCTATTGTTCTGTTGCCCTGAATGTCAGGAAGGTCTTTGCCTCAAGACATCCGTTTGTGAAGCCTGAAGAAAACAGGTTCAAATGGAAATGAATGGACATCACCTGTGGATATTTGCTTAATTCCTTTGAAAATGGAAGTGTCTGAATCAGCCTCTTGGCCCTGTGTGAGGCCGTGGCTTAGATTCTCAACCCCTGAAGAATCTAAAGAAACATCACATGTGTGCATCCAAAACAAAAATGGCCAAAAGTGCAGTTATTGTGGATGAAGTCTCTCCCCATTCTCTGTAAGGTTCCTGACCTCCATCAAGTTAGAATAGGGATCCATTGGGCCAAATCATTTCTTCAAATCCCTAAATTGCTTGAGTTTTCCCGTGACTACAATTCACATAAAGAATCCAAACTGCACAGTCAATACGCCTCAAATTGGAGAAGCAGAGAAGTATTAACAGCAGGCCTATTTGAACACTCCTGGTTCACAGGAATGGTGTCCAGGCCACCCTGAATTTAGGCAAATTAGGGGCAAGAGAGATTATTTAGGAGACTGTCTTGGGCTTCGCCCCTCGTGGAAATTTCCAGCGATAGGTTATGATGAGTGTCTATATAAAAGAACATGAGGGCCATGTGGGATTGTTTTGGTTTTAATTGTGGTTGTTAGTGTGGTGATTGGAAGAGATGACTGGGTCCACCTTGACATGAACTCTGGTGTTTTTCCCCTTAGAGACTGAGTTCTGGAACTGACCTCAGAAAAGTATTGCCATTAATTGTGTTGGGATTTTAGAAGGCCATGCATGAGAGTCGCCCTTGGAAACTGAGATCAAGGCCCAGGGTGGCTTTCAACAGAGCACTGGGAATCACAGCCAAGATATCACATAATTTTCTTCTGAAAGACTTGGCAGCCGTAGTTGAGAGTCAAAAGTCACATGGACCTCACATTGTAGAACTCAATGGGCCTGGCTTCATTTGACCTTTTGGCCATTCTTTGGGAAGCATTGCCTGTGAGATTTCTCCAGAGCTTTCATTGAAATGAGCTTCGTCAACATTAATGGTTCTGGAATGAACTGAAACTCACAGTGCCTCCACCTTCATTGTTGAAATATGGCTAGAAAAATACCATGAAATTTTTGAAATTTCCATGACCAGCTGGCACAGGAGAACCTTTGGATTTCCTGTTGCTGATCATGAGTATAACAGACACTGCCTTGATTGACTGGTTTTAATGAAAATTGTGTAAAACAGAGATGCCAATAAGTTGAAGCCTGATTATTAGTGGGCCTAGAGCAGTGGTAGTCAGGTGAGTGATAAAACATCTGTGGTGGGGCCATGTGGATCTGCCATTGGCTTCCAAATGGCTTGTGACTGACATGATGCAGCCAGCAGTCCCTTCTAAGTAAAGGCATCTTGTTATATGGAGAGGTTTCAGGGCAATGTTCAGAATCGATTTGCTATCGTCAATGGGGCAAGCTATGTGATATAGAAGCATGGTTGGTGCATTCTCCTGCAGAAATTGAAATACCACACGTGACAGAACTCCCTCCTGCACTGTGTCCCAGTTGAACTCCGTGTATTTCATGAAGCAAATACCAAACTCCCATTGTAGCAGCAAGAAACACCATGAAAATTGGAGGATGAACAAATGGCTTCACAGTCCACACAGGGAGACACTTAGAACCCAGTGGCCACAGTTTACCTACAAAGATCAAATTCAGGACTGCTGCCTCATGTTCATTGGAAAATAAGAAACTATGTTTTACAGGTCACATAGGTGCAGACCCAGCTTTGATGATCTCACTACAAAGGAAGCTAAAGCTCCTGATAACAACATATGTTTCAAGTGACCAAACTCAGAGGCAAATTCTCAAGAAGTCTTTAGGCCAGCAGAGCTCCATGTTTGTGGAGTGTTCACCCTGTCCCTTACTTTTGGAAACTCCTCTACCACCTCCAAGGTAGTGAACTCCTTAGCATATTCCATTCCAGATAAGTATTCACTGATTTTCTAACTCTTCTCCTCTAATTATGTCTTACTTGGGGCGAAGATAATGTCAAGCCATTGTTCTGGAGGAGTGGGAAGATTTTGTGTAGCACATATTTGCATACACATTGGATTCATTTTCCAATTTTCCATTCGAAATACTGAATCCCTGACTCTAACCCCTACCCTACTAGACTCTGACTACTAATCGTAATATGATAGAGAATAAAAACTCAAACAGAATAGAAATACAAGCAGTTCAGAGGGGGCATGGTGTATAGTTGGAATTGCCTTTTGCATTATATAGGTTAGAAGTTATAAATCTAGTCAATTTTTTGTTGAAATAGTTCTCCGTGTGTTTTGAAAGTTAACAAATATGTAAATTCCTGTCTCCCTTTCTCTGTAGCCTATTCAGCACATGTAATTTTATATGCACATATAGAATCGTACCTGGTATCACACGTACATTTTTGTGAGGTGACTGACTTGGCAAATACAAATTTTGAGAAGAGATCACTCCTCCTAAATGCTGTTGGAACTGAAAATTCAAACTATGGGTAAGCCTCCTAGTTGAACAACATTATACATAAATCCATGTTAAGTATATGAATATTTTTGGGTCTGTGGATGATATGTATTTCATGATGAATTTCAATTGACATATATATTGCTAGTTTTTAATGTCTGTGTGTGTGTGTGTATATGTATATATATATATATATATATATATATATATATATATATATATATATACTCTCCGGATTTTTCAAAATATGAAATATTTGTGTCTTATTATGCACTCCCTAAATTCATTCATATTCATGTATGTGGATTTATAATCCACTTTTTAAAAAATTAATCTCAGAAATATTCATCCACCTGAAATACATATTTTTTCCTAGTACTGAAACAGTTTTCAGTAAATGGTGCATCCATATCCTAATATTTCGGCATTGCAAGATGACTGTGAAGACAGTGTATCACACCCAGTGTACCCTGCCACTGCGCAGGTGAATAACGAGTTAGAACGATGAAAAACTATCTTGTTAGGATCTTACAGGAAAATGGGTGTTTACCGAAATCTAGAAGAATGATTTCCACCACCGAGGTCCGGTAATTGAGTCTCAAACACAAGCCACTTGTGCAACCGGAGATCCATTCTGATTTATCCGCGTGACCTGCCCCGTGTCTACAAATGGTGAGGCACCACCGAGAAGTGACCAGCAAGCAGGGAGAAACGTTGCTGCAGATTCTGTGGAATCCTGCTGGCTGAGCATCCACTGAGCCCCCAGCTGAATTTGGGATTTCAGACGGGAAAGTTAGCAGTACATTTCTATCCCCCAAAGTGGAAACTCCACAAAGGAAACCAGCAGCCACCATCTTGGAGAGCTGAAGTAACCACCACCACTCCCAGACAGATTGCAACAATAAAACAGGTGTGTGTTTCTCAGCTCATCTCACATACAGAGGAAAATTCGCATAAAATCTCTCCTAGGCTTTTGGGGGAGGGATAATCAGAGCAAGTCTGCATAAAGACTGGGGGAAAACTAGAGGCACCTGACCTTCATCTCCCCTTCCCATCAGCGGCAAAAATGAAACTTGTCTAGCCAGTGCGGGGCGAGGGGCAAGCGGAAAATATTAAAACAATAGAGTTCCAGGGTTCACAATAGACACCCTCCCCACCCAACAAACGGCAGACCCGGAGAACAGTTTGAGCTGCCGAGAAGCATCACTCAGGAGAAAACTGGTCTAGCAGGAGAAATCAGGACTAGCAGGATAAACCAGGGGACTAGAGGCCAGGCCCTCCTGACTGGGTGGCTGGAGAACGCCAGACCGCTGCCAGTGTGACTGGGCAACTGGAGACCACCTTCCTGCCGGTGCCAGCCCACCTGCTGACGGCATGTCTTGATGGCTGGAGAACGCTCGCCTGCCGACGACCGAACGCGCAACTGTGTGGCTAGAGATCACCCACCCGCCAGCGACAGCCCATCCGCTGCCCGCGCTACTGGGTGGCTGGAGACTGCCGGCATGCCAGCGACCGGGAGCTGAAACCAACAAGAGACAATCCAGTCCACCCCCCCAATTCGGACACTCCGGCAAGGAGCCTGGGGCCCACCACAGCAGAGAGGTGACATCACTGGAGCTCGGCTGTCAGAATTCCTTAACAGCGAAATCCACTTAAGCAGGCATAGTCTAGCAACACAAAGGAGAGAAAACAGAGATATATAAACCCATAACAAATCTATAGAAGAGAGCAGAAACACAGCAATCAAATAGAGCCAGAAAATAACATGAACATCATGAAAAAACAAGGGGAAAAAAAGGTGTAGAAACAATGAAGGACAACTTAATACTACAGGAGAACCTAGAAGCATCAGAAACAGGGATAGGGAAAAAACTTAAGTCATACCTAACTCAGATGGAAAGGAATAATAGAGAAGACATGAGGCAGCAAGACCAAGAAATAAAAGTATATTTTGAAAATGAATTAAACAACCAAATTCAAATGGCAAAGAACAAGGTTTACCAGGAGATAGAGATCTTTTAAAAAATCATACAGTAATTCTAGAAATGCAGGAAACTATAAACCAAATTAAAAACTCAAACAAGAATATTTCAAATAGACTAGATCAAGTAGAAGTCAGAACATCAGATAATGAAGACAAAGTTTGTCAACTTGAAAATAATATAGTCAACACAAAAAACATGCTTAAATCCCATGAGCAACTATTCAAGAGATATGGGATGTCATAAAAAAACCAAAATTGGGAGTCATCGGGATAGAAGAAGGCATAGAGATTCAAACCAAAGGAATGGACAACATATTAAATGAAATAATTCTAGAAAACATCCCAGAGATGAAAGATGGAATGGATTGCCATATCCTGGAAGCCTACAGGACCTCAAACATTCAAAACCATAATAGACAAACTCCAAGACATATAATTATGAAGATAGCCAACATACAGAACAAGGAGAGAATATTAAAAGCTACGAGAGAAAGTAGGCAGATAACATTCAGGGGTAAACCAATTAGGTTAACAATTGATTTTTCATCACAGACTTTGAAAGCGAGAAGATCTTTGAACAATGTATTTCAAACACTGAAAAATAATGGATTCCAACCAAGAATACTGTATCCAACAAAATTAAGCTTCAGATTTGACAATGAAATTAAGTCTTTCTTGATAAACAAAAGCTAAATGAATTCGCAGACAGAACACCAGCACTGCAAAGCATTTTGAGCAAAATACTACAAGAAGAGGAATTGAAAACTAACAGTGGGAGGTATCTCAGTAAAGGGGTAAGAAAATAACCAAAAAGTAAAAACTACCCAAATTAAAATAAATAAATAAATAAACATGACTGGAAGTATAAATCATATTTCAATTGTAACCTTAAATGTTAAAAATCTAAACTCACCAATCAAGAGACATAGGCTAGTAACCTGGATCAAAAAAATAAATCCAACAAAATGCTGCCTTCAGGAGACTCTTTTGATAGGTAAAGACATACACAGGCTGAAAGTGAAAGGTTGGGAAAAATCTTACCACTCACATGGCCCTCGGAAGCAAGCAGGAGTGGCCATACTCATATCATATAAAATCAACTTCAAACCTACGTTAATCAAAAGGGATAAAGTAGGACACTATATATTGTTAAAAGGAACCATCCACCAACAAGACATAACAATTATCAATTGGTATGCACCAAACAATTGAGCTGCAACGCTTATAAAACAAACTCGCCTCAAGTTCAAGAGTCAAATAGACTACAACACAATAATTATGGGTGACTTCAACACACCGCTCTCGCCATTAGACAGATCCTCTATAAAAAACTGAATAAAGAAACTATAGAATTCAACAGCACAATCAATAACCTTGACTTAACCGACATATATAGAATATATCAACCATCATCAAGTGGATACACTTTATTCTCAGCAGCACATGGATCCTACTCCAAGTTAGACCATATATTATGCCATTGGGCAACTCTTAGTAAATATAAAGGCGTGAAGATAATACCATGCACCATATCTGATCATAATGGAATGAAACTGGAAATCAATGAGAATAGAAGGAAGGAAAAATCCTACATCACATGTAAAATGAACAATATTCTACTGAATGATCAATGGGTTACAGAAGACATAAAGGAGGAGATAAAAAAATTCTTAGAATCAAATGACAATACAGACACAACATACTGGAATCTATGGGACACAAAGAAGGCAGTTTTAAGAGGGAAATTCATTTCTTGGAGTTCTTTCCTCAAAAAAAGAATAAAACAACAAATAAATAAACTCACAGTACACATCAAAAACCTAGAAAAGGAAGAGCAAAACAACAGCAAATGTAGAAGAAGACAAGAAATAATTAAAATTGGAGCAGAAATCAACGAAACTGAAACAAACAAAAAAAAAACATTGAAAAAATTGATAAAACTAAAAGTTGATTCTTTGAAAAAATAAATAAGATTTACAGGCCCTTAGCCATGCTAAGGATGAGAAGAAGAGAGGGAACTCAAATTACTAACATACGGAATGAAAAAGGCAATATCACAACAGACAGTACACAAATACAGAAGATAATTAGAAAGTATTTTGAAATCCTATATTCCAATAAAATAGAAGATAGTTATAATATCGATAAATTTCTTAAGTCATACGATCTGCCCATATTCAGTCAAGAAGACACACACAATTTTAACAGACCAAAAACAAAGAAAGAAATGGAAGAAGCCATCAAAAGACTACCAATCAAAAAAAGCCCTGTACCTGATGGGTATACAGCAGAGTTCAACAAAACCTTCGAAGAAGAATTAATACCAACACTATTCAAGCTATATCAAGAAATGGAATAATAAGGAGCTCTTCCAAATTCATTCTCAGAGTCCAAAATCACCCTGATCCCAAAACCAGACAAAGACACTTCAAAAAAGAAAACTACAGACCAATATCTCTAATGAAGTTGGATGCAAAAATTCTCAATAAAATCCGTGTGAATTGAATACAAAAACATATCAAAATAGTTGTGCACCATGATCAAGTAGGATTCATCCCTGGAATGCAAGGCTGGTTCAATATACGGAAATCAATAAATGCTATTCACCACATCAATAGACTTAAGGACAAGAACCATATGATCATCTCGATAGATGTAGTAAAACATTCAACAAAGTTCAGCATCCCTTTATGTTCGAAACACTAGAAAAACTAGGGATAACAGGAACTTACCTCAACATTGTAAAAGCTATATATGCTAAACCTCAGGCTAGGATCATCCTAAATGGAGAAAACTGAAGGCATTCCCTCTGAAATCTGGAACAAGACAGGGATGCCCTCTATCACCACTTCTATTCAATTTAGTTCTTGAAATACTAGCCAGAGCAATTAGACAGACAAAAGAAATTAAAGGCATAAAAATAGGAAAAGAAGAACTTGAATTATCGCTATTTGTGGATGACATGGTAATATATTTAACAGACCCAAAAGGGTCTACAAAGAAACTGCTAGAGTTAATAAATGAAGGATATAAAACCAACACGCATAAATCAAAGGCATTTCTGTATATCAGCAACAAAACTTCTGAAATGGAAATGAGGAAAACCACTCCATTCAAAATATCCTCAAAGAAAATAAGATACTTGGAAATCAACCTAACAAAAGAGGTGAAAACCACAGAACCCTAAAGAGAGAGATAGAAAAAGATCTTAGAAGATGGAAAAATGTACCCTGTTCATGGATAGGCAGAACTAAATTCATCAAAATGGCGAAATTACCCAAAGTTCTCTACAGGTTTAAAGCAATGCCAATCAAAATCCCAACGGCATTTCTTGTAGAAATGATAAAGCAATCATGAAATTCATATGGAAAAACAAAAGACACAGAATAGCAAAAGGAATTCTAAGCAGGAAGTGTGAATCGGGAGGTATAGCGATACTAGAGTTCAAACTTTACTACAAAGCAAGAGTAACAAAAACAGTGTGGTACTGGTACCAAAACAGGCAGGTGGACCAATGGTATAGAATGGAGGACAGAGAAACCAATCCACAAAATTACAACTTTCTTATATTTGATAAAGTGGCTATAAACATGCAATGGATGAAGGATAGCATCTTCAACAAATGGTGCAGGGAAAATTAGAAATCCATGTGCAACAAAATGAAACTGAATCCCGTTCTCTCACCATGCACAAAAGTTAACTCAAAATAGATCAAGGAGCTAGATATCAAATCAGAGACACTGCGTCTCATAGAAGAAAAAGTTGGCTATGATCTATATACTGTGGGGTCGGGCTCCAAATTCTTTAATAAGACATCAATAGCCCAAGAGTTAATAACAAGAATAAACAAATGGGACTTACTTAAACTAAAAAGTTTTTTCTCAAGAAGAGAAACAATAAGAGAGGTAAATAGAGAGCCTACATCCTGGGAACAAATTTTTACCCCTCACACTTCAGATAGAGCCCTAATATCCAAAATATACAAAGAACTCAAAATATTAAACAATAAGATAACAAATAACCCAATCAACAAATGGGCCAAGGACCTAAACAGACACTTCACAGAGGAGGACATACAATCAATCAACAAGTACATGAAAAAATGCTCACCATCTCTAGCAGTCTGAGAAATGCAAATCAAAACCACCCTAAGATACCATCTGACTCCAGTAAGATCAGCAGCCATTATGAAGTTAAACAACAATAAGTGTTGGCGAGGATTTGGGGAAAAGGATACACTTGTACACTGCTGGTGGGACTGCAAATTGGTGAGGCCAATTTTGAAAGAAGTATGGATATTCCTGGAAAAGCTGGAAATGGATCCACCATTTGACCCAGCTATCACCCTTCTTGGAATGTTCTCTCAGGATCTTAAAATAGCGTACTATAGGGATACTGCCACATCAATGATCATAGCAGCACAATTCACAATAGCTAGACTGTGGAACCAACTTAGATGCCCTTCAATAGATTAATAGATAAAAAAATTGTTGCATCTATACACAATGGAGTATTACACAGCACAAAAAATGACAAAATCATAGAATTTGCAGGGAAATGGATGGCATTAGAGCATATTATGCTAAGCGAAGCTAACCAATCCTTAAAAAACAAATGCCAAATGTCTTCTCTGTTATAAAGAGAGCAAATAAGAACAGAACAGGGAGGAAGAGCATGAGGAAAAGATTAACATTAAACAAAGACGAATGGGGGGAGAGAAAGGGAGAGAGAAGGGAAAGCTTATGAAAATTGTAGGAAACTCTCAATGTTACACAAAATTGCATATAAGATGTTGTGAGGGGAAGTGAGGGGGAAACAATGGAGAGAATTGAACAATAGCAGATGAGGTAGAGAGGGAAGATGGGAGGGGAGGAGAGGGTGGATAGTAGGAGATAGGAAAGGTAGCAGAATACAACAGTCACTAATATGCCATTATGTAAAAATGTGAATGTGTAACCGATGTGATTCTACAATTCGTATTTGGGGAAAAAATGGGAGTTCATAACCCAATTGAGTCAAATGTATGAAAGATGATATATCTTGAGCTTTGTAATGTTTTGAACAACCAATAAAAATAAATAAATAAATAAAGGTTTAAAATTTAGTGGGAAGAAATCAGCTAAAAATGGGTTCAGATGTATTCATTTTGCTATACAGAAACTTTGTTTTGTGAATATCACAAATTTATTTTACCAGAAAATGCACATAAATTGAGATTAAAGGATAATTCACCTAACTTCATGAAAAATTCATAGCATTTTCTACACTTTTCATATTTCATTTTTTTCGTGAATATTTTGTCATGGACAAGGTCTAGTCTTAGGCTATTCTTCCAGAATACTACCTCATCTGACAAGTTCGTACAATGTGTTGGATTGTTCTTTTCATCTTTTATTTAATAGTTTCTAGCTGATAATGTGTATTTTTTCTTATCTTTATTTGGACATACAAACCTAACTATATCTTTGCATTTTATGTTTTACTGGGGAAGAGACTCATCAAAAGCTCTTTGTTATATGTATCAACAATCAAACATCTAGAGCATACAATTATTCTTAATTTTGCATGAAAATAAATTTGTACCATTTTTCTTATAAAGATGTAGTATTATTAATAATGTCCCTACTGTAATAAGTAACTACTTACAAGAAGAATTAAACAATTGACTTTATATCAATTTTGAACATGAAAAGTACTAAAATAAGTATTTGGCAATTAATACACAATTGATAGAAATTGAAATCACAAGAAAGCCATTTAAAATGTCAGTGCATATGGTCCTTAAATAATAGGTTGTTCAAATAAAATTTCTCTAATTCATAAGAGTTAATATGCCACATTACAGCTTAATGTGATATAAAACTTTAAATTATCAGTATTGATAAATAAGAATGATACCTGTTTACTTAAATATGTTTATTTGATTTTCACTGTAAGATGTTAATTATGGAAGAATTGAGAATTAAGAAAGACTTGGTCTATATTATTTCTAACAGGAAAATCAAAGTACTTTTACATATATATATATATATATATATATAATATATGTAATGCATATGCATGAATATAGATACATATGTATAATAAATGTATTGTAATATATCTATCAGGTGATTATAATTTTTAAATTTTCTCAAGAAAAAGAATGACTATAAAAAACAGTCTTAAATTTAAATTTCATAGCATACTACTGTTTGTAATGACATGAGAGAAAAATAGATATGGAGGGGAAACCAAAAAGGAAGCGAGAGAAGGGGGAAAATGGGGAAGAAAGTGAGTAAAGAAGAGGGACATGAGTGTATGATGTTAAGATAGAAGTGGAGGGGCTGGGTTTGTGGCTCAGAGGTAACATGCTTATCTAGCATGTGTGAGGCACATGGTTCTATTCTCAGCACCACATACAAATAAACAAAATGAAGGTCAATCAACAACTGAAAAAATAAAAAAAGAAAAAAGAAGAAATATTACGAAAATTCCAAGCTTTGATGAATGTTAAATAAAAAAAATATGTTACATAGCCTTATGTAATTTCTAGACTATCCAAAATAGTCACTAAATGTTAGATTATTAGTGCTATAACTAAAAATCCATTGATCTTTCCTCTACATTCTGTGGCATGCTAGTGCTAAAATAAATTGTATTATTAATTCCCCCCCAAATCCTAATATTTCTACAGTAACTGACCCAGTTGAACATCAATGCAAGTAGACTCTATGAGACATGATGTGTATTTTGACGTTCATTTTTATTCAACACTGGTACATTACTATCTTCAGTTTATGCACATCATAGCATATATGTTTCATCAAAATTTCTCAAATTTATAGGCATTTGTTTCACTTTCAATCACTTCCTGCTTGAGAACACATGTATTCCTCCATGTTTCATAACTGCTCTTTTCATGAGACTTCTTCCCAAAAACATTATTTTCGATTTCCATTATCACATTTGAAGCAAAACGCACAAACCCATCACAATAAACCACAACACTAATATTACCATTAGATGTATAACTGGTTGGAATGAATGGTTGTATATCGATATAAGATTTCTTACTTAGTTTCAGATATCAATTCAATCCATTATTTAAAGTGGAACCAGTTATATTATTTATTCACAGTACAGTCTATTCACGAATTATATCTATATTCATAGACACAGGTACACCTCTTTGTACCCCCAATACTAATTTATACGTCCTCAATATATAGCTCCCAGAAATGGTGGAAGAAATACCCATGTCACCTGATCTCCATATACATTTTATCACAGTAATATTCTGGACACAAAAAGCAAAGGTCACACTTATGATTGTACAAAACCTAAATGGAAAGTGAACATGGATTACTAAAAACATCCATGTCCAGGTTGCCTAATGCTCTCAAATGAAAATCCTATTGGTGACTACATATTTGTTTCTTCCAAAGATTATATATTCAAACTCAAACATGTTGAAAATGTCTAATCCTGTCACTCACTTTATACTTTGCCTGATTTTGTAATGTCTCTATTGATATCTGCTTTCCTACATATTTTCCCCAGTTAATCATTGTGACTTCCTCATCACATGTGCTGATATTTACATTCACTCTCTTAGCGATACCCTAGTTCTAAAGAACTTTTGTTCCAAATCCTACACTCATTCTTCTTCCTAAACCTACCGACTATCTTCCTAATCCTACCGACTATCACTTTTTGACTGGATGTTCTCTTCTACATTCAATCATCCAAGGTGAAAGGTCCTATGCCATTGTATATCGATTTATCTGAAACATCTGTGCAGAATGTAATTCAACGCTAAGTATCCCAATCAAGGGACAAATGAAGTTCTGGGCTTCAAATCTTACTTAGATTTCTGTTTTCGTACATATATTTCACCTCTATATTCTTATAAATATCACAGGTTCCCAATACCATTATTCATCCAGCAGAATGGTTCCTAACCCATATCGAACATGTTAATAACACTAATCATACACTGTTCCCTCAATCTAACTTTACTGAGGAGCAGCGACAGTGTTGGTCTTACAATACAGGAATGTATGGGATCTTCCACCTGCTGAGAACATCAAAGGTACATGCAGAAATGATCTCTGGAGAAGATGTAGGCAGCTATGAAGGACCTGAGAGAGCAAAAGACATCTCCATGGCAAAGAACCTGGTAGGATGAAGGAATGTGTCTGAATCAGCCTCACTCTTCTTAATGTAGAGTAGACCAAACCAGGCCTGTGTGGAAAGCTCTTCCCAGGTGCGTATGGTTGATATACCATTCTAACATATGAAAGTGTCACAGGAAGTAGGGGCAGCCTCCATCTCATGGGACCCTTGGAAGCAACTGTTAGGACAAAGTGGTTGCCAAGGCAGTTACCTCATTCAGTTCCTGAAAGAAGTGACCACACCTCACTTCCTTGATGATGAAAGTCTCTGAACTTGGGATCCAGGAAGCCAGGCACCCAGAGCCATTACCAATCCCAGTCCCAGTGGTCTCACTTGTTTGAATTTACCAAAGACAGAGTCAGTCTTTCTTCTTACCTGTTAAGGTCTGTAAACAAGTCAGATTGGCACCTGTTATTTTGCCAGAGAAATGTTAGAGTCTGTAAAAAAAGTCTGAATGGCGCCTGGCAAAATGCCAGAGGGAGTGGTTTGTGAAGTAACAAAAGTGAGCCATTAAGTGTGGAGATTCCTTATTGTTTGACTGCTGTATCTATTTCATGCTAATTAGATAGGCTGTGTAAAATGTATAAATACCGCTCTTATTCAAAAATAATTGGCTTCCACTCCTGCTGCATCAGTCTACCCAAGTTGTTCGTCACCCCCCCTGTTATTTTGCCCAGCCAGCCGGGCTGCGGCACTTACCTACAGATGTGAGGATGGCCAAATGCCAGGGAAGCTCTGAAGATAATTCTTTTCTGATAAAGCAGGTATTGGCTCACCGCTGACTCCTGACTACTTCACAGAGTTAGCAAAGGAAAGCAGATTTGAGACAGGACAAGCAATTTTGGGGAACATAGTATGGCCCACCAGTCAGAGGACACTCTGGATAGTCACAGACCAACTTGGAGGAAAGAGTTGCCTTTGTGGGTGTGGTTGTGGGTTTGTGTATTCCACTGTGTCTGTGGTTATAGACATTAGAAAAGAGAATGCATCAATGGAATTGTTCTGTCTAGTAGAAAGCTTCTCAGCATTCATCCTGCCAAATTTATGAATGGACTACGGCTTTCCTTATGAATGGGCAACACCTGCTATCTTCCTAAGTTCCTGTTTTCTTCCTGAATTCTGGCCACTCTCAAGAATAGGCTCATGGTTTTGTGTAAAAGATATGTACCACCTCCAAACTCTATAACATGGCCTTGTACTGGATAGCTGAAGGGAATGGAGAGGAACTCAGAAAACTCAGATATCAGTGTGACCAGTAAAGTGTCAGTGGAGAAACACTGATTTGGGCCTTTTGTTTACCTATTGTTCCGTTGCCCTGAATGTCTGGAAGGTCTTTGCCTCAGTCCACCCCTTTGTGAAACCTGAAGAAAACAGTTGTCTAATGGAAAATAATGAGCATCACCTGTGGCTCTTTGCTTAATTGCCGTGGAAAGGGATGTGTCTGAATCAGCCTCTTGGCCCTGTGTGAGGCTGTGACTTAGATTCTCACCACCTGATGAATCTAAGGAAAGATCTCATGTGTGCATCCAAAACCAAAATGGAAAAAGAGCAGTCTTGTGGATGAAGTCTCTCGCCTTCCTCTGTAAGGTTCCTGACTTCTATCAAGTGAGAATAGGTATCTTTGGTTCAAAAAGTTTTTCAAAGCCCTGCAGAGGCAAGCCCATAGGTGCTTGGATTTTCTCATAACTCCAATTCACATAAAGAATCTAAACCCCACAGACATAAGGCTCAAATTGGAGAAGCAGAGCAGTATTAATGGCAGGCCTAATTGATCACTCCTTGTTCACAGATAGGTTGTCAAGCCACCCTGACATTAGACAAATGAGGGTAGGGAGCATATTTTGGATACTGTCTTCAGCTGCACCCCTCATGGAAACTTCCAGCCAGAGGTTATGATGAGTGTCTATGTGGAAGTAGTTGAGAGCCATGTGGGAGTGTTTTGGTTTTAATTGTGGTCATTTGTTTGGCTGATGGAAGAGATGACTGGGTCCACCTTGGCTTGAACTCTGGTGTGAGTCTTCTTAGAGACTGAGTTCTGGAAATGACTGCAGAGATGTATTGCCATGAATTGTGTTGGGATTTTTGGAGGCCACACATGGTAGTGGCCTTTGGAAACTGAGATCTAGGCCCGGGGGGCTTCCCACAGAGCACTGGGAATCTGAGCCAGAATATCACATGATTTTATTCTGAAAGACTTGACAGCCATAGTTGAGAGTAAAAACACACATGGACCTCACATTGTAGACCTCAATGGGCCTGGCTTCATTTGATCTTTTGGCCACTCTTTGGGAAGTCTTGCCTGTGAGAGTTCTCCAGATCTTTCATTGAAATGGGCTTTCTCACCTTTTAATGTTTCCAGAATGAATTAAATCCCACAGTGCCTCCAACCTCATCCTTGAAAAATGGCTAGATAAACATCATAAAAATTTGAAATTCCCATCACCAGGTGACACTGGATACACTTTGGATTTCCTGTTGCTCATCATGAGTGTACCAGACAGTGCCTTGATTGACTGGGTTTCATGAAAATGGTGTAGAACAATGATGCAAATAAGTTAAAGTCTGCTGAGTAGTGGGCCTAGAGCAGTGTTTTGCAGGTCTGTGATAAAACTTTTGTGGTGGGGTCATGTGGATCTGCCAAAAGGCTTGTAACTGACATGGTGCAGCCAGCAGACCCTTGTATGTAAAGGCATCTTGTTGAATGGAGAGGTTTCAGGGCAATGTTCAGAATCAGGTTGCTATGGTCAAGGGGGCAAGCTATGTGGGATAGAAGCCTGGTTGGTGCATTCTCCTGCAGACCCTGACACACAACACGTGACAGATCTCCCTCCAGCACTGTGACCCAGTTGAATTCCTTGTATTTCCTGAAGCCAATACCAAACTCCCAGTGCAGCAGCAAGGACACCATGAAAAGTGGAGGATGACCAAATGGCTTCACAGTCCACACGGGGCCACACTTAGCCTTCAGTGGCAAGAGTTTACTTACAAAGAGAGAATTTAGCCTTGCTGCCTCACGTTCTTTGGAAAATAAGAAACCATGTTCTGCAGGTCACATAGATGGAGACCCAGCTTTGGTGGTCTCACTAGAAAGGAAGCCATAGGTCCTGACTACAACATATACTTCAAGTGGCCAACCTCAGAGGCAGGTTCTCCAGAAGTCTTTAGGCTCGCAGATCTCCATATTTGTGCAGTATTTACCCTGTCCCTTACTTTTGGAAACTCCTCTACCACCTCCAATATTGTGAACTCGTAACCATGTTCCATTCCTGATATGTATTCACAGATTTTCTAAATCTTCTTCTTTTATTTTGTCTTACTTGGGGCAAAGATAGTGTCAAGGTATTGTTGTGAATGAGAGTAGGAAGATTTTGTGTAGCACATATTTGCATACACATTTGATTCATTTTCCTATTTTACATTCAAAATACTGAATCCCTGACACTAACCCATACCCTACTAGACTCTGACTACTAACCCTAATATGGTGGAGAGAAATAATGCAAACAGAAGTGAAATACAAACAGTTCAGAGGAGGCATGGTGTATAGTTGGATTTGCCTTTTGCATGATAAAGTGTAGGTGTTATAAATCTAGTCAATTTTTAATTAAAATAGTTCACCATGGGTTTTTGTAGTTAACAAATACGTGAATTCCTGTCTCCCTTTCTCTGTAGCCTATTCAGCACATGTATTTTTATATGCCCTTTCTCTGTAGCCTATTCAGCACATGTATTTTTATATGCACATATAGAATCCTACCTGGTATCACACGTACATTTTTGTGACTTGGCTGACTTGGAGATACAAATTGTGAGAAAAGATCACTCCTCCTAAAAGCAGTTGGAACTGAAAATTCAACCTATGTGTGAGCTTCCTAGGAGAACAACATTGTACATAAATCCATGCTCAGTAAAATAAATTATTTTGCATCTGTGGATGTTATATATTTCATGATGAATATTGATTGGCTTATATATTGGTACTTTTTAATATCTCTGTGTGGGTTTTGGGTGTGTGTTTATATATATATATATATATATATATACATATATATATACACACTCTCAAGATTTTTCAAAATATGAAATATATGTGTCTTATATACACTACCGAAATTCATTCATGTTCATGTATGTGGATTTATAATAAAAATTTCACAAGATTATTCTCAGAAGTATTCATTTACCTGAACTACATATTTGTTTTCTAGTACTTAAAACTAACTTCAGTGAATGTGCATACAAATACTAATATTTCTACAGTAATTGACCCAGTTTAACATCAATGCAATTAGATTCCTATGGGACATGGTGTGTATTTTGATGTTCATTTTTATTCAACATTGGTTCGTTAATATTTCTTCAGTTCATGCACATCATAGGATATATATTTCATCCACAAATTCACAAATTTATAGGCATTTGTTTCTCTTTCAATCACTTACTGCTTCAGAACACATGTATTCCTCCAGGTTTCTTGACTGGTCTTTTAATGAGACTTCTTTCCAAACACATTATTTTCGATTTCTATAATCACTTTTGAAGCAAATCTCACACAATCTTTATAATAAAACATAACGCAATTATACAATTAGATGTGTAACTGGTTGGAATGAATGATTGTATATCAATATAAGTTTTTGTGTATATTTTCACATATCAATTCAATCCATTATTTAAAGTGGAAACAGTTATATTATTTATTCACAGTATTGTCAATTCATGCATTAATTCTATATTCATAGACACAGAGTACAAATCTTTGTACCGCCAATAATAATTTATACATCTTCAAAATATTGCTCTCAGAAATGGTATAAGAAATACTTATGTCACCCAATTTACATATACATTTTATCACAGTAATATTCTGGACCCAAAATGCAAAGGTCAAACATATGATTGTACCAAAGCCTAAATTGAAAGTGAGCATGGATTACTAAAAACATCCATGTACATGTTGCCTAATGTTCTCAAATGTCAATCCTATTTGTGACAACATATTTTTTTCTTCCTTAGATTATATATTCAAACTCAACCCTGTTGAAAATATCTAATCCTATCACTCACTTTATACTTTTCCTGATTTCTTAATGTCTCTATTGATATCTGCTTACCGACATATTTTCCCCAGTTCATCATTGTGACTGACTCTTCACATGTGCTCACATTTAAATTCACTCTCTATCCGAAACCCTATTGCTGGAGAACTTTTGTCCAAAACCTATACTCACTCTTCTTTCTGAAACTGAATATCTTTCTAATAATTTCAACTATCCCTTTTTGACTAGAAGTTCTCTTCAACATTCCATCATCCAACGTACAAGGTCCTATGCCATTGTACTGAATTTATCTGAGACATCTCTGCAGAAAATAATTCAAATCTAAGTATCCCAATCAAGGGCCCAATGCCCTTCTGGGCTTCAAATCTTACCTACATTTCTGTTTTCATACTAATATTTCACCTATATTTTCTTGTAAATATTGCAGCTTCCCAATCATTCCTGCAGAATGATTCCTAATTCATATCGAACATGTTATTAATCATAACCATACACTGTTCCCTCAATCTAACTTTACAGAAGATTAGAGACAGAGTTGGTCTTTCAATATAGGAATGTAGCAGATCTTCCACATGCTAAGATCCTCAAAGGTCCATACAGAAATGATCCCTGGAGAAGATGTATGCAGCTATGAAGGACCTGAGAGAGAAAAAGTCATCTCCATGTAATGGCTCACCGCTGGCTCCTAATAACCTCACAGAGTTGGCCAAGGAGACCAGATCTGAGACAGGACAGGCCATTTCTGGGAACATAGTATGGCCCACCAGTAAGAGGACACTCCGGATAGTCACAGACCTACTTGGGGGAAGGAGGTGCCTTTGTGGGTTGGGTGTGAGTTTGTGGTCTTGTCTCATTTTCTGAGAATAGGTAGGAAAGGCAGTATGTTCATTTTGGAGTGGATGGTTTCTAGAAAGTCGTTTGACAAGGAGTGTGTTTCTATGTCTGGGTATCCCACTGTGTTCGTGGATGAAGACATTAGAAAGAGCATGCATCAAGGGATGTGTTCTGTCTAGTAGAAAGCTTCCCAGCATTCATCCTTCCCAATTTATAGATGGACTTGGCTTGCCTTCTGGATGGGCAACACCTACTGTCTTCCTAAGTTCCTGTTTTCTGCCTGAATTCTGGCCACAAACCATAATAGGCTCATGGTTATGTGTCCAAGATATGTACCACCTCCAAGTTCTGGGACATGGCCATGTACAGGATAGCTGAAGGGAATTGGAGCATCTCAGAAAACTCAGATATCAATGTGACCAGTAAAGTCTCTGTGGAGAAACCCTGCTTTGGGCCTTTTGCATACCTATTCTTCTGTTGCACTGAATAACAGGAAGGTCTTTGATTAGGCCACGCCTTTGTGAAGCCTGAAGAAAACAGTTTTCAAATGGAAATGAATGGGCATCACCTGGGGCTCTTTGCTTAATTGTTTGGAAAGGGATGTGTCTGAATTGGCCACTTGGCCCTGTGTGAGGCTGTGGCTTAGATACTCAGCACCTAATGGACCTAAAGAAAGATCCCATGTGTGCACCCAAATCCAAAATGTCCAAAAAGCATTTATTGTGGACTACGTCTCTCGCCTTCCTCTGTAAGGTTCCTGATCTCCATCAAGTGAGAATAGGGATCCTTTGCATCAAATGAGTACTTCAAAGCCTTGCAGAGTCTAGCCCACTGGTGCTTGTGATTACTCATGACTCCAGTTCACATAAAGAATCTAAATCCCACAGTCAGTAAGCCTCAAATTGGAATTGTGGAGCAGTATTAAAGGCAGGGCTCTATGATCATTCCGTGTTCAAAGGAAGGGTGTCCAGGCAACCCTGACTTGTGACAAATGAGGTGCGAGGGTGCTTATTTTGAACACTGTGTTGGTCTGTGCCCCTCATGAAAACCTCAAGCCAGAGGTTATTATTAGTGTCTATATGGAAGAAGATGAGTGCCATGTGGGAGTCTTTTGTTTTTAATTGTGGTAATTTGTGTGGCGGTTGGAAGAGATGTCTGGTTCCACCTGGGCTTGAACTCTGGTGTGATTCCCCTTAGAGACTGAGTTGTGGAACTGTCCTCAGAGAAGTATTGCCATGAATTGTGTTGAGATTTTAGGAGGCCACACACGAGATTCGCCCTTGGAAACTGAGATCTAGGCCCAGGGTGGCTTTCCACAGAGCATAAGTAATCTCAGCCAGGATATCACACGATTTTATTGTCAAAGACTTGGCAGCCATAGTTGAGAGTCATAACACACATGGAGCTCACATTGTAGACCTCAATGAGCCTGGCTTCATGTGACCTTTTGGCCACACTTTGGGAAGCTTTGCCTGTGATAGTTCTCCATTTCTTTCGTTCAAATGAGTTTCCTCGCCATTTAATGGTTCCTGAATGATTGGAAACCCACAGTGCCTCCAACTTCATCCTTAAAAAATAGCTAGATAAATACCACCAAATTTTTGAAATTCCCTTGACCAAGTGGCACTGGAGAAACTTTGGATTCCTGTTGCTGATTATGAGTATACCAGACAGTGCCTTGATTGACTTGGTTTCACGAAAATGCTGTAGAACAGAGATGCCAGTAATTTGGAGCCTGCTGAGTAGTTGGCCTAGAGCAGTGGTGGGGAGGTGTCTGAAATAACATCTGTGGTGAGGCCATGTTTATCTGCCATTGGCTTCCAAATGGCTTGTGACTGACATTTTGCATCCAGCAGACCCTTGTATGTAAAAGCATCTTGTTATATGGAGAGGTTTCAGGACAATATTCAGAATCAGGTTGCTATGGTCAATGGGGCAAGCTCTGTGGGAAAGAAGCTTGCTTGGTGCATTCTCCTGCAGACCCTGACCCACCACATGTGACAGAATTCCCTCCAGCACTTTGTCCCAGTGGAACTCCTTGTATTTCAAGAAACAGATACCAAACTCCCAGTGCAGCAGCAAGAAACACCACAAAAAGTGGAGGATGAAAAAATGGCTTTACAGTAAAGACGAGGAGACACTTAGCGCGCAGTGGCTACAGTTTACCTACAAAGAAAAAATTCAGCACTGCTGCCTCATGTTCATTGGGAAATAAGAAACAATGTCCTCCAGGTCACATAGATGCAGACCCAGTTATGATGGTCTAACTAGAACGGAAGCTAAACCTCCTGACAGCAACATATATTTCAAGTGCCCAAACTCAGAGGCAGTTTCTCAAAAGTCTTTAGGCCAGCAGAGCTCCATGTTTGTGGAGTGTTTACCCTGTCCCTTACTTTTGGAAACTCCTATACCACCTCCAAGTATATGAACTCCTGAGCATATTCCATTCCAGATATGTATTCACAGATTTTTGTAAATCATGTCCTCTAATTGTGTCTTACTTTAAGCGAAGATGATGTCAAGGCATTGTTCTGGATGAGAGTGGGAACATTTTTTTGTATCACATATTTGCATAAATATTGAATTTATTTTCCTATTTTCAATTCGAAATACTGAATCCCTGACACTAACCCAAAACCTACTAGACTCTGACTACTAATCCTAATATGATGGAGTAAAATAACCCACACAGAATAGAAATACAACCAGTTCAGAGGAGGCATGGTGTATAGTTGTACTTTCCTTTTGCATGATAAAGGGTTGGTGTTATAAATCTTGTCAATTTGTACTTAAAATAGTTCTCTATGTGTTTTTAAAGTTAACAAATATGTGAATTCCTGTCTCCCTTTCTCTGTAGTTGATTCAGCACATGCATTTTTATATGCACATATAGAATACTACATGGTATCACACGTACATATTTGTGAGGTAACTGACTTTGCAAATACAAATTGTTAGAAGAAAACACTTCTTCTAAATGCTGTTGGAAGTGAAAATTCAACCTATGGGTGAGCTTCCTAGTTGAACAACATAAATCCATATTTAGTAAAATCAATATTTTTGGATCTGTGGATGATATATATTTCATGGTGAATTTCGATTGCCATACATAATGCTACTTTGTAATGTCTGTATTTAGGTGTGTGTGTGTGTGTGTGTGTGTGTGTGTGTGTGTGTGTGTGTGTGTGTGTGTATTCACTCTGCTGATTATTCAAAATATAAAATATATGTGTCTTATTATACACTAACTAAATTCATTCATATTCATGTATTTGGATTTATAATCAACGTTTGAGAAGATTATTCTCAGGAATATTTTTCCACCTGAAATACATGTTTGTTTCCTAGTACTGAAAACTAACTTCAGGGGATCATATTATGGCAGCGATGGGAGTTCATTACCCACCTGTACCGCGTCACTTTGCAGGAGAAGGACGAGTTAGCACGGCTAAAATCTATCTTATTAGAAATTTCCAGGAAAATTGGTGTGCTCCAAAACCTACAGGAAGGATTTCCATTGCACAAGGACCAGCTACGGGGACTCAAACACCAGCAATTTGTCCTCACGGAGGGTCACGCTGCTTATTTAGCAAATCGCCCCACGGCTAGTGTCTGCAATGCGCGCTGGGAAACGACGAGAGAGCAACACAAAGATACAGTCTGTGGATTATGCGGGCTCCTGCCATCTGGGCAATCACTGTGCTCAGTGCTGAATTCTGGGTTTGAAATGGGGGAAGGAAGCGGTCCAATTCGGTTTTCCACACCGGTGAGACCACAGAGGAAGATAGCGGTCACCATCTTGGAGAGCTGATGTCACCATCCCTGTTTTCGACTGATCACAGCTCATTCAGATACAGAATAGGTAATTTCAGGCTGCCATTCGCCTTCATCTTGCAGACAAATTACTCAGGGTCAGTGCTAAAGAACCCATGAAAATTGCTTCTTGGATCGTTCTCCTATCAGAACATACACCGAGCCCGGAGCGGCTGAATTCCGGGTCCCGGAACTGCTCTGGCCCAGGGCTAAAGAACCTGCGGAAACTGTTTCTTGGTCTGGGTCCTGCTGAATACTGTAGAGGTAAATGCCAACTGAGCCTTTATAGACAGTGGCAACAGGATTGAGACGGGGCTTGTGAGGGCCGGTCAGGACTCACCCATTGCTTTGGTCACCCGACAAAGGGAATGAAATGCTGCCATTTACATGGGATACCAACATGGCAGACATCTGATGTGATCACAAAGCAGTGGAGGAGATAACTTCATCGATACCAGCGGCGAGAGAAATAGTTGGTCTCCTGGTAAAGAAAGTGAGTCACAAACATCTGAGTCTCTCTCATTTTGTCATCAAGCCAGAGGTGCAGAGCAGAGCTGCCACCTGTGCCTGGAACAGGCCCAGCGACCCACCGGCGTGGTAGTCACGTCACCCCAATTGGAGTAGGGGCAGAGCAGAGCCGACACCCATGCCTGCAAGGTAGGCAGACGTACGACCGACCGGCAGAACAGGCCTAGCGGCCGGTCAGCATGGTAGACAGATCACCCCAATTGGAGGAGCAGCACAGCCGCCAACCGCACCTGCAATGGAGACTTTTCCACAATACAAGAGCAATATAAATATACAGGGGGAAAATTACAAAAACACAACAGTTTCACCGAGCAGAAAGAAACGCAAGCTGTATGAAAAGACAAGGAAAGAAAGGACCACAAGCAATGCAGGTCAACTCAACTTTAGAAGAGGTAATAGATGCAGCATATGGAATGTCAGATAAAGAATTCAGGATATACATGCTTCAGGTGATCTGGAATCTCAAGGAAGACATTAGACAGCAAAAATCAGTCAATGAAAGATCACTTCGACAATGAATTACATAAAAAAATCCAAGTAGCAAAGATCAACTATACAGGGAGATAGAGGTTATAAAAAACAAACGAACTGAAATCTTAGAAACGCAGGAAGTAATGAACCATCTTAAAAACTCAATTGAGAATACTACCATTAGAGCAGAATACTTAGAAGATAGAACATCAGACAATGAAGACAAAGTATTTCAACTCAAAAAGAACATATACAGCTCAGCAAGACTGTTAAGAAACCATGAGCAAAACTGCAAGAAATGTGGGATAACATAAAGAGAATAAACATAAGAGTCATTGGGATACAGGAAAGAATAGAGGTCCAAACCAAAGGAGTGAGCAATCTATTCAATGAAATAATAGGAGAAAAATTCCTAGACTTGAAGAATGAGACAAAATCCCAAATCCTAAAAGTCTACAGGATGCCGAACGTGCAAAATCATAAGAGATCCACACCTAGACACATTGTAATGAAGATACCCTACATACAGAATAAGGAGAGAATTTTAAAAGCTACAAGAGAAAGGAAGCAGATTATAGTTAGTGGTAAACCAACCAGGATAACAGCTGATCTTTCAACACAGACTCTGAAAGCTAGAAGATCCTTTAATAACATATTTCAAACACTGAAAGAAAATGGGTTCCAGCCAATTATCATGTATCCAGCGAAATTAAGCTTCAGATGGAAGATGAAATTAAAACCTTCCACGATAAACAAAAGTGAAAAGAATTTGCAGCTAGAAAACCATCTCTTCAAAACATCCTTGGCAAAACATTACAGGAAGTGGAAATGGAAAATACCAATGAAAACCAACAGTGGGAGGTAGGACATTAAAGGGGGGAAAATAATCAAAGAGGAAAACAAACTATGTTTAGTAACATAAATAAACAAATATGGCTGGAAGAACAACCCATATCTCAATAATAACCAAAAATCTTAATGGCTTAAACTCACCAATTAAGAGACACAGGCTAGTAGAATGGATCACAAAACAAGAACCAACAAAATGCTGCCTACAGGAGACGCATTTTATAGGAAAAGACATACATAGACTGAGGGTGATACTTGGAAAAATCGTATCACTCTTATGAACTTCGGAAACAAGCAGGAGTGTCCATACTCATATCAAATAAAATAGATTTCAAGCCAAAGTTAATCAAAAGGGATAAAGAAGGACACTACATACTACTCAAGGGAACCATACGCCAACAAGACATAACAATCATAAATATATATGCCACAAACAATGGTGCAGCTTTGTTCATCAAACAAACTCTTCTCAATTTCAAGAGTCTAATAGACCACAATACAGTAATCATGGGAGACATGAACACACCTCTCTCACCAATGGACAGATCTTCCAAACAAAAGTTGAATAAGGAAACTATAGAACTCAATAACACAATTAATAACCTATACTTAATTGACATATATACAATATACAACCCATCATCAAGAAGTTACACTTTTTTCTCAGCAGAACATGGATCCTTCTCAAAAATACATCATATATTATGTCACAGGGCAATTCTTAGACAATAAAAAGGAGTAGAGATAATACCATGCATTTTATCTGATCATAATGGAATGAAATTAAAAATCAACGATAAAAAAAGGAAGGAAAAATCATTCATCACTTGGAGAATGAACAATAGGTTTCTGAATGATCAATGGGTTATAGAAGACATCAAGGAAGAAATTAAAAAATTCTTAGAGATAAATGAAAACACAGACACAATATATCGGAATCTATGGGACACATTGAAAGCAGTTCCAAGAGGAAAATTCATTGCTTGAGTTCATTCCTTAGAAAAAGAAAAAACCAACAAATAAATGATCTCATACTTCATCTCAAAATCTTAGACAAACAAGAGCAAACAACAGCAAAAGAAGTAGAAGGCAACAAATAATTAAAATCAGAGAAGAAATTAATGAAATCGAAACAAAAGAAACAATTAAAAAAATTGACAAAACAATACATTGGTTTTTTGAAAAAATAAATATAATCGACAGACCCTTAGCCATGCTAACAAAGAGAAGAAGAAAGAGAACTCAAATTACTAGCATATGAAATGAAAAAGGAAATATAACAAGAGACACTTCAGAAATACAGAAGAAAATCAGAAATTATTTTGAATTAATATACTCCAATAAAATAGAATATAGTGAAGGCATTGATAAATTTCTTAAGTCATATGATGTGCCCAGATTGAGTCAGGAGGATATAGACAACTTAAACATTCCAATATCAATTGAGGAAATAGAAGAAACCATCAAAATACTACCAACTAAGAAAAGCCCAGGACCGTATGGGTATAGAGCAGAATTATACAAAACCTTTAAAGAAGAACAAAAACCAATACTTTTCAAGGTATTTCAGGAAAAATGCAAAAATCCTCAAAAAAATTCTGGCGAATCAGACACAAAAACATATATATAAAAAAAATGTGCACCATAATCAAGTAGGATTCATTCCTGGGATGCAAGGCTGGTACAATATACGGAAATCAATAAATGTTATTCATCACATCAATAGACTTAAAAATAAGAACCATACGATCATCTCGAGAGATGCAGAAAAAGCATTTGACAAGGTACAGCATCACTTTACGTTCAAAACTCTAGAAAAACTAGGGATAACAGAATCATACCTCAATATTGTAAAAGCAATCTTTGCTAAGCCTCAGGCTAGCATCATTCTGAATGGAGAACAATTGAAGGCATTCCCCCTAAAATCTGGAGCAAGACAATGATGCCCTCTCTCACCCCTTCTGTTCAACATAGTTATCGAAACACTGGCCAGAGCAATTAGAAAGACTAAAGAAATTAAAGGCATTAAAATAGGAAAAGAAGAACTCCAATTATCGCTATTTGCAAAAGACATGATTCTATACCTAGCAGACCCAAAAGGGTCTACAAAGAAACTATTAGAGGTAATAAATGAATTCAGCAAAGTGGCAGGATATTAAATCAAAACGCATTAATCAAAGGCATTTTTGTATATCAGCGACAAATCCTCTGAAATGGAAATGAGGACAATCAGTCCATTCACAATATCATCAAAAAAATAAATAAAATACTTGGGAATCAACCTAACAAAAGAGGTGAAAGACATATACAATGAAAACTACAGAACCCTAAAGAGAGAAATAGAAGAAAATCTTAGAAAATGGAAAAATATACCCTGTTCATGGATAAGCATAACTAACATCATCAAAATGACGATATTACCAAAAGTTCTCTATAGGTTTAATGCAATGCCAATCAAAATCTCAAGGTCATTTCTTGTAGAAATAGATAAAACAATTATGAAATTCATATGCAAAAATTAAAGACCCAGAATAGCAAAAACAGCTCTAAGCAGGAAGTGTGAATCAGGCAGTATACCGATACCAGACCTCAAACTATACTACAGGTCAATAGTAACAAAAATAGCATGGTACTGGTGACAAAACAGGCGGGTGGACCAGTGATACAGAATAGAGGACACAGAAACAAATCCACAAAACTACAGCTATCTTATATTTGATAAAGGGACTAAAAGCATGCAATGGAGGAAGGATAGCATCTTCAACAAATAGTGCTGGGAAAACTGGAATTCCATATGTAACAAAATGAAACTGAATCCCCTCCTCTCACCATGCACAAGAGTTAACTCAAAATAGATCTAGGAGGTTGATATCAAATCAGAGACACTGCATCTGGTGGAAGAAAACTTTTGCCACCATCTACATACTGTGGTGTCGGGCTCCAAATTTCTCAATAGGACACCCATAGCACCAGAGTTAATCCCTAGAATCAACAAATGGGACTTACTCAAACTAAATACATTTTTCTCAGCAAAAGAAACAATAAGAGAGGTAAATAGGGAGCCTACATCCTTGGAACAAATCTTTACTCCTCACACTTCAGATAGAGCCCTAATATCCAGAGTATACAAAGAACTCAAAAAAATTAAACAATAAGAAAATGAATAACCCAATCAACAAATGGGCCAATGACCTGAACAGACACTTCTCAGTGGAGGACATACAATCAATCAATAAGTACATGAAAAAATGCTCACCATCTCTAGCAGTCAGAGAAAAGCAAAACAAACCCACCCTAAGATACCATCTCACTGCAGTAAGATCGGCAGCCATTATGAAGTCAAACGCCATCATGTGCTGTCGAGGATGTGGGGAAAAGGGCACACCTGTACATTGCTGGTGGGACTGCAAATTGGTGCAGCCAATTTGGAAAGCAGTATGGAGATTTCTTGGAAAGCTGGGAATGGAACCACCATTTGACCTATTCCCCTTCTCGGTCTATTCCCTAAAGAACTAAAAAGAGCATGCTACAGAGATACTGATAAATCGATGTTCATAGCAGCACAATTCACAATTGCAAGACTGTGGAACCAACCTAGATTCCCTTCATTAGATGAATGGATTAAAAATGTGGCATTTATATAGAATGGCTTGTGACTCACAAGGTGCAGCCAGCAGACCCTTATATGTAAAGGCAAATTGTTATATGGTTTGGTTTCAGGTAAATGTTCAGAATCAGGTTGCTATGGACACGGGGGCAAACAATGAGAGATAGAATATTGGATGGTGCATTCTCCTGCAGAACCTGACCATACACACGTGACAGAACTCCCTCCAGCACTGTGTCCCAGTTGAACTCCTTGTATTTCGTGATGCAAATACCAAACTCCCAGTGCAGCAGCAAGAAACACCACGAAAAGTGGAGGATGACCAAATGGCTTCACAGTTCACACGGGGAGACACTTAGGTTCCAGTGTCCACAGTTTACTTAGGAAGAGAGAATTCAGCACTACGGTCTCATGTTCATTGGAAAATAAGAAACCATGTCCTCCAGGTCACATAGATGCAGACCCATCTTTGATGGTCTCACTACAAAGGAAGCTAAAGCTCCATACAACAAAATATATTTCAAGTGCCCAACCTCAGAGGGACTTTCTCAAGAAGTCTTTAGGCCAGCAGAGCTCAATGTGAGTGGACTGTTTAAACTTTCCTTTACTTTTGGAAACTCCTTTACCACCTCCAATTTTTTGAACTACTGAGTATATTTTATTCCACATATGAATTCACAGATTTTCTAACTCTTCTCCTCTAATTGTGTTTTACTAGGGTCGAAGGTAATGACAAGGCATTGTTCTTGATGAGAGATGGAATATTTTTGTGTAGCATATGTTTGCGTACACATTGGATTCATTTTCCTATTTTCCATCCAAAATACTGAATCTCTGACACTATCCCATACCCTACTAGACTTTGACGATTAATCCTAATATGGTGAAGAAAAATAACCCAAAGAGAATAGAAATACAAGCAGTTCAGAGGAGGCATGGTGTATACTAGGTCTTGCCTTTTGCATGATAAAGGGTAGGTATTATAAAAATTGTCAATTTTTAATTGAAATAGTTCTACATGTGTTTTTAAAGGTAACGGATATGTGACTTCCTGTTTCCTTTTCTCTGTAGCCTATTCAGCACATGTGTTTTTATACGCACATATAGAATCCTACCTGGTATCACACATAATTTCTTTTGAGGCTACTGACTTGGAAGATAAAAATTGTGAGTAGAGATCATTCCTCCTAAACGCTGTTGAAACTGAAAATTCAACCTATGTCAGCTTCCTAGTAGAACAACATTATACATGAATCCATGTTAAGCAAAATGAATATTTTTCGATATGTGGATTATATATATTTCATGATGAAATGCGATTGGCATATATATTGCTACTTTTAATGTCTGTGCATGTGTCTGTGTGTGTGTGTGTGTGTGTGACTCTCCAAGTTTTCTAAAATATGAAATATATGTGTATTATATAAACTCCCTAAATTCATTCATGTTCATGTATGTGGATTTATAATCAACTTTTCAGAAGATTATTCTCAGAAATATTCATCCACCTTGAATACATATTTGTTTCCCATTACTGAAATCTGACTTCAGTTAATGGTTCATACAAATCCTAACATTTCTACATTAACTGACCCAGTTTAACATCAATGCAAGTAGATTCCTATGGGACATGATGTCTATTTTGAACTTCATTTCTATTCAACACTGCTACATTACTATTTCTTCACGTTTAGCCCATCATAGCATATATATTTCATCCACAAGTTCACAAATTTAGAGGCATTTGGTTCACTTTAAATCCCTTCCTGCTTTAGAACACATGTATTCCTCCAGGTTTCTTGACTGGATTTTTTGAGACTTCTTTCCAAACACATTATTTTCGATTTCCATAATCCTTTTGAAGAAAATCAGACACACCCTTCATGATAAACCATAACCTAATATTACCATTAGATGTATAACTGGTTGGAATGAATGATTTTATATCAATATTAGATTTCCTGTATATTTTCAGATATCAATTAAATGAATTATTTAAAGTGGAACCAGTTATATTATTTATTCACAGTATGGTCTATTCATGCATTATCTCTATATTCACAGACACAGCGTACACCTCTTTGTACCCCCAATACTAATTTATACGTCTTCTCAATATTGCTCCCGGAAATGGTGGAAGAAATACTCATGTCACCTGATCTACATATACATTTTATCACAGTAATATTCTTGACAAAACTGCAAAGGTCACACTTATGATTTTACAAAGCCTAAATGGAAAGTGAACATTGATTACTAAAAACATCCATGTCCAGGTTGCCTAATGCTCTCAAATGTCATTCTTTGGTGACTACATATTTGTTTCTTCCTAAGATTATATATTCAAACTCAATCCTGTTGAAAATGTCTAATCCTAACAATCACTTTGTACTTTGCCTAATTTCCTATTGTCTTCCTTGATATTTGCTTTCCTACATTTTTTCCCTAGTTCATCATTGTGAATGACTCTTCACATGTGCTGACATTGGCATTCACTCTCTAATCGAAACCCTGTTGCTAAAGAATTTTTTTTTTCCAAATTCTATACTCACACTTCTTCCGAAAACTACCGACTGTCTTTCTAATCTTACCGACTATCCCTTTTGGAGTTGATGTTCCCTTCTAAATTCAATCATCCAAGGTACAAAGTCTTATGCCATTGTATATTGATTTATCCAAGAAATCTCTGCTGAAGGTAATTCAATGCTAAGTATCCCAATCAAGGGCCCAATTCCCTTCTGGGCTTCAAATCTTACCTAGATTTCTGTTTTCATACATATATTTCACCTCTATGTTCTTATAAATATAGCAGATTCCCAATATCATTATTCATCCCTCAGAATAATTCCTAACCCAAATTGATCAAGTTATTAATGCTAACCATACACTGTTCCCTCAATCTAACTTTACAGAAGAGCGGGACAGAGTTGGTCTTACAATACAGGAATATAGGGGATCTTCCACCTGCTGAAAACCTCAAATGTCCATGCAGATATGACCCCTGGAGAAGATGTAGGCAGATATGAAGGACCAAACATGGCCTGTGTGGAGAGCTGTTCCCGGGTGCCTATGGTTGATATACCATTCCAACTTGTGAAAGTGTCACATGAAGTAGGGGTAGCCACCAGCACTTGTCCCCGTTGAACTCCTTGTATTTAGTTAAGCAAATACCAAACTCCCAGTGCAGCAGCAAGAAACACCACGAAAATGGAGAATGAACAAATGGCTTCACAGTCCACATGGGGAGACACTTAGCCCCCAGTGGCCACAGTTTACCTACAAAGAGGGAATTCAGTACTGCTGCCATATGTTCATTATAAAATAAGATACCATGTCCTCCAGGTCACATAGATGCACACCCAGCTTTGATGGTCTCACTACAAAAGAAGCTATAGCTCCAGACAACAATATAAATTTAAGTGCCCAACCTCTTAGCCAGTTTCTCAAGAAGTCTTTAGGCCAGCAGAGCTCCATGTTTGTGTTGTGTTTACAATGTCCCTTACTTTGAGAAACTCCTCCACCATATCCAAGGTTGTGAACTCCTGAGAATTTCCCATTCCAGATTGGATTTATTTTGCAATTTTCCATTCTACAGTAACTGACCTAGGTTTACATCAATGCAAGTAGATTCCTTATGGAACATGATGTGTATTTTGAAGTTCATTTTTATTCAACACTGTTACATTACTATTTCTTCAGTTTATGCACATAATAGGATACATATTTATTCCACAAGTTAGGAAGTTTATAGGCATTTGGTTCACTTTCAATCATTTTCTGCTTCAGAACACATGTATTCCTCCATGTTTCTTGACTGGTCTTCTCATGAGACTTCTTTCCAAACACATTATTTTCTATTTCCGTAATCACTTTTGAAACTAAACTCACACACCCTTCATTATAAACCATAACTCTAAGATTACCATTAGATGTATAACTCTTTGGAATGAATGATTGTATATCAATATAAGATTTCCTATATATTTTCAGATATCAATTCAATCCATTATTTAATTGGAACCAGTTATATTTTTTCCCAGTATGATCTATGTATGCATAATCTCTATATTCATAGACACAGCATACACCTCTTTGTACCCCCAATACTAATTTATTCGTCTTCACAATATTGCTCCCGGAAATGGTGGAAGAAATACGCATGCCACCTGATCTACATATACATTTTATTACAGTAATATTCTGGACACCAAATGCAAAGGTCACACTTATTATTGTACCAAAGCCTAAATGGAAAGTGAGCATGGATTACTAAAAACATCCATGTCCACATTGCCTAATTCTCTCAAATGTCAATCCTATTCGTGACTACATATGTGTTTCTTCCTAAGATTATATATTCAACCTGAACCCTTTGAAAAAGTCTAATCCTATCACTTTATAGTTTGCCTGATTTTGTAATGTCTCTATTGATATCTGCTTTCCTACATATTTCACAAGTTCATCATTGTGATTGACTCTTCACATGTGCTGACAAATATTCACTCTCTAACCAAAACCCTATTGCTAAAGAACTTTTGTTTCAAATACTATACTCACTCTTCTTCCTATACCTACCGACTATCTTCCTAATCCTACCGACTGTCCCTGTTTGACTCGATGTTCTCTTGTACATTCAATCATCCAAGGTAGAAGATCCTATGCCATCGATTATAGATTCATCTTAGACATCTGTGCATAACATAATTCAATGCTAATTTTCCCAGTCAAGGTCCCAATGCCATTCTGGGCTTCGAATCTAAACTAGATTTCTGTTTTCATAATTATATTTCACCTCTATATTCTTTTAAATATTTTAGGTTCCAAATACCATCATTCATCCAGCAGAATGATTTCTAACCCAAATCAAACATGTTGTTAACCTTAACCATTCACTGTTCCATCAATCTAACTTTACAGAAGAGCAGGGATAGAGTTGTATGAGATCTTTCACCTGATGAAAACCTCAAAGGTACATGCATAAATGATCTCTGAAGAACATGAAGGCAGCTATAAAAGACCTGAGAGAGCAAAAGTCATCTTCAATGACAAACAACCTGGTCAGGATGAAGGGTTCTGACTGAATCAGCCTCTCTCTTCTTAATGTAGAGAAAATGGACCAAACCCAGCCTGTGTGGGTAGCTGTCCCAGGGCGCCTATGATTGATATACCGTTCTATCTTGTGAAAGTGTAACAGGAAGTAGGGGCAGCCTCCTTCTCATGTGACACTTGGAAGCCACTGGTAGGACAAAGTGGTTGCCAAGGCAGTAACCTCATTCAGTTCCTGAAGGAAGTGACCTCACCTCACTTCCTTGGTGATTAAAATCTCTGAACTTGGGATTCATGAAGCCAGTCACCCATAGCCAGTCCCAGTCTCAGTCCCAGTGGTCACACTTGTTTGGATTTACCAAAGACAGAGTCAGTCTTTCTTGGTAACTACTGATGTGAGGATGGCCAAATGCCAGGAAAGCTTTAAAGAGGAGCCGTTTCTGAGAAAGCAGGTAGTGGCTCACCTCTGGCTCCTGACACCTTCACAGAGTTAGCCAAGGAGACCAGATCTGACACAGGTCAGGCCATTTCAGGGGAACATAGTATGGTCCACCAGTCAGAGGACACTCTGGATATTCACAGACCTACTTGAGTTAAGGAGGTGCCTTTGTCGGTGTGGGTGTGAGTTTGTGGTTTTGTCTCATGTTCTGAGAATAGGTAGGAAAGGCAGTTTGTTTGGATTGGAGTGGACTGTTTCTAGTAAGTCGTTAGACAAGGCGAGTGCTTCTATGTCTGTGTTTCCCACTCTGTCCGTGGTTGTAGACATTAGAAAAGAGAATGCATCAAGGATGTGTCCTGTCTAGTAGAATGCTTCCCAGCATTCTTCCTGCCCGATTTAGGAATGGACTGTGGTTCGTCTTATGCATAAGAAACACCTACTAACTTTCTAAGTTCCTGTTTTCTTCCTGAATTCCGGCAAACCTCAAGAATAGGCCCATGGTTTTGAGTCCAAGATGTGTACCACCTCCAAGCTCTGTGACATGGCCATGTGCTTGATAGCTGTAGGGAATGGGAACATCTTAGAAAACTCAAATATCTGTGTGACCAGTAAACTCTCAGTGGAGAAACCCTGCTTTGGTTCATTTGCATACTTATGGTTATGTTGCCCTGAATGTCAAGAAGGTCTTTGCCTCAGGCCACCCCTTTGTGAAGCCTGAAGAAAACTGTTTTCAAATGGAAATAAATGGGCATAACATGTGGCTCTTTGCTTAATTGCTTTGAAAAGGGACGTGTCCGAATCAGCCTTTTGGGCCTGTGTGAGGTTGTGGCTTAGATTCTCAGCACATGGTAGATCTAAAGATAGATTCCATTTGTGCAATCAAAACCAAAATGGCAAAAAATCACTCATTGTGGATGAGTCTCTTGCCTTCCTCTGTTAGGTTCTTTACCTCCATCAAGTGTGAATAGGAGTCCTTTAGGTCAAATGAGTTCTTCAAATCCCTGCAGAGGTGCTTGTGTTTTCTCAAGATTCCATATCACATAAAGAATCTATACCTGAGAGTCAGTAGGCCTCAAATTGGAGAAGGAGAGCAGTATTAATGGTAGGCCTATTTGATCACTCCTGGTTCACAGGAAGGGTGTCCATGTCACCCTCACTTTAGGCAAATGAGGGGCAAGCGACATTATTTTGGACACTCTCTTGGGATGCATCCTGCATTGTAACCTCCAGCCAGAGGTTAAGATGAATGTCTATATTTAAGAAGATGAGGGCCATGTGGGTGTCTTTTGGTTTTAATTGTGGTCATTCTTGTGGCAGTTGGAAGAGATGACTGGATCCACCTGGGCTTGAACTCTGGTGTCATTCCCCTTAGAGCCTGAGTTCTGGAACACATATCAAAGAAGAATTGCCATAAATTGTGTGGGGATTTTAAGAGGCCGCGCATGAGAGTCGCCCTTGGAAACTGAGATCTATGCCCACGGTGGCTTTCCACAGAGCACTGGGAATCTCAGACAGGATATCACATGATTTAATTCTGAAAGACTTGGCAGCCATATTTGATAGTCAAAAAACACATGGACCTCAATTTTAGACCTCAATGGGCGTGGCTTCATGTGACCTTTTGGCCACTCTTTGGGAAGCCTTGCCTGTGAGAGTTCTCCAGAGCTTTCATTGAAATGATCTTCCTCAACATTGAATGATTCCTGAATGAATTGAAATAAACAGTGCCTCCAACTTCATCCTTGAAAATTGGCTAGATAAATACCATGAAATATTGAAAATTCCAATGACCAGGTGGCACTGAAGAACCTTTGGATGTCCTGTTGCTGATCATGAGTGTACCAGACAGTGCCTTGATTAACAGGCTTTCATGAATATGGTGTAGAACAGAGATGCCAGTAATTTGGAGCCTGCAGAATAGTGGGCCTAGAGCAGAGGTGATTAAGTGTGTGATAAAACATCTGTGGTGGGGTCATGTGGATCTGCCATTGTCTTCCAAATGGCTTGTGACTGACATGGTGCAGCCAGCAGAACATTGTATGTAAACGCATCATGTTATATGGAGAGGTTTAAGGGCAATGTTCAGAATCAGGTTGCTATGGTCACGGAGGCAACCTATGTGGTATACAAGTCCTGTTGGTGCATTCTCCTGCAGTCCCTGACCCACCATATGTGACAGAACTCCCTCCAGGACTGTGGTCAAGTTTAACTCCTTGTATTTCATGAAGCAAATACAAAACTCTCAGTGCAGCAGGAGACACTATAAAAAGTGGAGGATGATGAAATGGCTTCACAGTCCACATGGGGAGACACATAGCCCCCAGTGGCCATAGTTCACCTACAAAGAGAGAATTCAGCACTACTGCTTCATGTCCATTGGAAAATTATAAACCATGTCCTCCAGGTCACAGAGATGCATAAAGACGTTTGATGGTCTTACTAGAAAAAAAGCTAAAGTTCCTGAAAACTACATATATTTCAACTGTCCATCTTAGAGGCAGTTTCTCCAGACGTCTTTAGGCTGGCAAATCTTCATGTTTGTGGAGTTTTTACATTGTCCCTTACTTTTGGAAACTCCTCTACCATCTCCAAGGTTGTGAAATCCGGAGCAGTTTTCATTTCAGGTATGAATTCAAAGATTTTCTAACTCTTTTTCTCTAATTGTGTCTTACTTGGGGTGAAGGTAATGTCAAGTTATTGTTCTAAATGAGAGTGGGAAAATTTTTGTGTAACACTAATTTGCATACACATTGATCCATTTCCAATTTTCCATTCGAAATACTGAATCCCTGACAGTAACTCATACCCTACTATACTCTGACTACTAATCCTAATATGATGAAGAATAATACCCAAATAGAATAAAAATACGAGCAGTTCAGAGGAGGCATGCTGTACAGTTGGACTTCCCTTTTGCATGATTAAGGGTAGGTGTTATAAATCTACTCAATTTTTAATTGAAATAGTCCTCCATGTGTTTATAAAGTTCACAAATATGTGAATTCCTGTCTCCCTTTCTCTGTAGCCTACTCAGCACATGTATTTTTATATGCACATACAGAATCCTACCTGCTATCACACGTACATTTTCATGAGTTGGCTGAATTGGCAGATACAAATTGTGAGAAGAGATCAGTCCTCCTAAACGCTGTGGGAACTGAAAATTCAAACTATGTGTAAGCTTCCCAGTAGAACAATATTATACATAAATCCATGTTCAGTATAATAAATATTTTGCATCTTTGAATGATGTATATTACATGATGAATTACGATTAGCATATATATTGATACTTTTTAATGTATATTTGTGTTTATTTAAAATATATATATATATATATATATATATATATATATATATATATATATATATATACACTCCAGATTTCTCAAAATATGAAAGGTATGTGACTTATACACACTCTGTAAATTCATTCATGTTCATGTATATAAATTTATAATCAACTTTTCAGAAGATAATTCTCAGAAATATTCATCCACCTGAAATACATATTTATTTCCCAGTACTGAAAACTAATTTCAATCAATGGTGTTTACAAATCCTAATATTTCTACAGTAACTGACCCAGTTTAACATCAATGCCAGTAGATTCCTATGGGACATGATGTCTATATTGACCTTCATTTTAATCCAACACTGGTACATTACTATTTCTTCAGTTTTTGCACATCATAGGATATGTATTTCTTCCACAAGTTTAAAATATATAGGAATTTGTTTCACTTTCAAACACTTCTTGCTTCAGAACACATGTATTCCTCCATGTTACTTGACTGGTCTTTTCATGAGACTTCTTTCCAAATACATTATTTTCAATTTCCATAATCAATTTCGAAGCTAAACTCACACACTCTTCATGATGAACCATAACATTAATATTAACATTAGATGTATAACTGGTTGGAATGAATAATTGTATATCAATATAAGATTTCCTCTATATGTTCACGATTCAATTCAATCCATTATTTAAAGTTGGAACCAGTTATGCTTTTTATTCACAGTATTGTCTATTAATGCATTATCTCTATATTAATAGATACAGTGTACTCTTCTTTGTCCCTTCAATACTAATTTTTACGTCTTCAAAATATTGCTCCCAGAAATGGTGGAAGAAATACTCATGTCACCTTATCTATATATAGATTTTATCACAGGAATATTCTGGACACAAAAAACGAAGGTCACACTCATGATTGTATCAAAGCCTAAATGCCAACGGAGTGTGGATTACTAAAAAGAACCATGTCCAGGTTGCCTAATGCTCTCAAATGTAAATCAAATTGGTGACTACATATTTGTTTCTTCCTAAGATTATATATTCAACCTCAACCATGTTGAAAATGTCTAATCCTATCACTCACTTCATACTTTGCCTGATTTGGTAATATCTTTATTGATACCTGCTTTCATACATATTTCCCCCAGTTCATCATTGTGACTGATACTTCACATATGCTGACATTTACATTCACTCTCTACCCGAAACCCTATTGCTAAAGAACTTTTGGTCCAAATCCTATACTCACTATTCTTTCTAAACCTACTGACTATCTTCCTAATGCTACTGACTATAGTTTTTTGACTCGATGTTCTCTTCGACAATCAATTATCCAAGGTATAAGGTCCTATGCCATTGTATATCAATTTATCTGAGACACATGTGCAGAACATAATTCAAACCTAAGTATCCCACTCAAGGGCCCAGTTCCCTTCTGGCTTCCAATCTTACCTAGATTTCTGTTTTTATACTTATATTTTACCTATATATTTTTGTAAATATCACAGGCTCCAAATACCATTATTCATCCGGCAGAAAGATTCCTAACGCAAATCAAACATGTTATTAACCCTAAACATACACTTTTCCCTCAATCTAACTTTACAGAAGAGGAGGGACAGAGTTGGTCTTACAATACAGGAATGTAGGGGATCTTCCACCTGCTGAGAACATCAAAGGTATATGCAGAAATGATCCCATGAGATGATGAAGGAAGCTATGAAGGACCTGAGAGAGCAAAAGACATCTTCCATGGCAAACTATCTGGTCAGGATGAAGGGATGTGTCTGAATCAGCCTCTACCTTCTTAATGTAGAGAAGATGGACCAAACCAGGCCTGTGTGGAGAGCTGTTCTCAGGTACCTATGGTTGGTATACCATTCTAACTGTGAAAGTGTGACAGGAAGTAGGGACAGCCTCCATCTCATGGGACCCTTAGAAGTAACTGTTAGGACAAAGTGGTTGCCAAGTCAGTGACCTCTTTCAGTTCCTGAAGGAAATGACCTCACCTCACTGCCTTGGTGATGGAACTCTCTGGACGTTTGATCCTGGAAGACAGGCACCAAGAGCCAGTCACAGTCCCAGTCCCAGTGGTCTCACTTGTTTTGATTTACCAAGAACAGAGTCAGTCTTTCTTAGTACCTACTGATGTGATGATGGCCAATTGACAGGAAAGCTCTGAAGAGGAGCTTTTTCTGGGAAAGCAGGTAGTGGCTCACCCATGGCTCCTAACAACTTCAAAGTGTTGGCCAAGGAGACCAGATCTGATACAGGACAGGCCATTTTGGGGGAACATACAATGGCCCACCATTCTGAGGACACTATGGATAGTCACAGACTTACTTGAGCAAAGGAGGTGCCTTTGAGTGTGTGTGTGTGGGTTTGTGGTTTTGTCTCATGTTCTGAGAATAGGTAGGAAAGGCTCTTTGTTTGGATTGGTGTGGACTGTTTCCAGTAAGTCGTTTGACAAGGCGAGTGCTTCTATGTCTGTGTATCCCACTCTGTCCGTGATTGTAGACATTAGAAAAGAGAATGCATCAATGGATGTGTCCTGTCTAGTAGAAAGCTTCCAAGCATTCATCCTGCCCAATTTACAAATGGACTGCAGCTTGTCTTATTGAAGGGCAACATCTGCTCTCAGTAGTTTCTGTTTTCTTCCTGAATTCTGGAAACTCTCCAGAATAGCCTCATGGTTTTGTGTCCAAGATATGTACCACCTCCAAGCTCTGTGAAATGGTGATGTACTGGATAGCTGAAGGGAATGGCGAGAATCTAAGAAAACTCAGATATCAGTGGGACCAGGAAAGTCTCAGTGGAGAAACCCTTCTTTGGGCCTTTTGCTTACCTATTGTTCTGTTGCCCTGAATTTCAGGAAGGTCTTTACCTCAGGACACTAATTTGTGAAGCCTGAAGAAAACTGTTTTCAAATGGAAATTAATGGGCATCACCTGTGGCTCTTTGCTTAATTGCTTTGGAAATGGATGTTTCTGAAACAGCCTCTTGGCCCTGTGTGAGGCTGTGGTTAGATACTCAGCACCTTATACATCCCACGTGTTCATCCAAAACCAAAATGGCCAAAAGAGCAGTTTTTGTGGATGAAGTCTCTCCCTACCTCTGTAAGGTTCCTGACCTCTATCAAGTGAGAATAGGGTGCCTTTGGGTCAAATGAGTTCTTCAAAGCCCTTCAGAGGCTAGCCCATAGGTGATTCCAATGATTCCAATTCACATGAAGAATCTAAACCCCACAGTCAGTAGTCCTCAAATTGGAGAAGCAGAGCAGTATTAACGGCAGGCCTATTTGATAAGTCATGGTTCACAGGAAGGTGTTCAGGCCACCCCAACGTTAAGCAAATGAGGGGCAAGGGAGCTTATTTTGGACACTGTCTTGGGCTGTGCCCCTCATGGAAACCTCCAGCCAGAGGTTAAAATGAGTATCTATATGGAAGAAGATGACGGCCATGTGGAAGTGTTCTGGTTTTAATTGTGGTTATTAGTGTGGTTGTTGAAAAATATGACTGGCTCCACCTGGTCTTGAATTCTAGTGTGATTCCCCTTAGAGACTGAGTTCTGGAACTGATCTCAGAGAGGTATTGCCATGAGTTTTGTTGGGATTTTAGGAGGCCATGCATGAGAGTCACCCTTGGAAACTGAGATCTGTGCCCAGGAAGGCTTTCCACAGAGCACATGGAATCTCAGCCAGGTTATCACATAATTTTTTTCTGAAGGAATTAGCACCCATAGTTGAGAGTCAAAACACGCAAGGATTTTACATTGTAGACCTCAATATGCCTGGCTTTATGTGACCATTTGGCAACTCTTTGGGAAGCCTTGCCTGTGAGAGTCTTCCAGAGCTTTCATTGAAATGGGCTTCCTCACCATTTAATGGTTACTGAATTAAATGAAACCCTCAGTGCCTCCAACTTCAACCTTAAAAAATGGGCTC